>NC_057813.1:404373206-404459257 GCF_018294505.1 Triticum aestivum | reverse complement strand
CCTTTCTCCTTTTCCCCTCTTCCTTCTATTCCTAGTGGGACTAGGAAAGGGGGGGTCCTACTCCCACTAGGAGGAGGACTTCTCCCCCCTTGGCGTGCCTAGAGAGGCCGGCCGGCCCCCCTCCTCCCTCCTTTATATACGTGGGGAGGGGGGCACCCTAGGACACACAAGTTGACATTGTTTAGCCGTGTGCGGTGCCCCCCTCCATAGTTACACACCTCGGTCATATCGTCGTAGTGCTTAGGCGAAGCCCTGCGCCGGTAACTTCACCATCACCGTCACCACGCCGTCGTGTTGACGAAACACTCCCTCTTCCTCAACTGGATCAAGAGTACGAGGGACGTCCCCGAGCTGAACGTGTGCTGAACGCGGACGTGCCGTACGTTCGGTGCTTGGATCGGTTGGATCGCGAAGAAGTTCGACTACATCAACCGCGTCAACTAAATGCTTCCGCTTTCGGTCTAGGAGGGTACATGGACACACTCTCCCCTCTCGTTTCTATGCATCACATAGATAGATCTTGCGTGATCGTAGGAATTTTTTTTGAAATTACCGCGTTCCCCAACACCCGGAATGTAGCCATATCGGCGAACCTCGTTAACAAATATCATGCCTCGGTGTGTCATCTATGATCTGGCATTAGAGTTTTATTCTAACACTAACATTGGTTAGTTTGTTTCTAAATAACAGTGCTACAACTGTGATGCATAAGTTCAGTGCCACTTCTCAAGCTAGTAGCCCTAGAAGAAACACAAGGAGACAGAGCAACGATGATTATCTGGTCCTCCAAGCTGGATGCAGTGAGGTAACTCGTGATCAAAACAGTTCCGATGCCAATCGGCTTGAGGAAATCAACCAAGATGTTTACCAGAAATTGTATGCTTTCTATCAGTTCGGCACACCACACACAATGTTAAGTACTGTGAGCTTTGGCATCTTTGGTTCCAGTTTACATATGTAGTTTTGATGCACACTGCCTGATGTGCTCTTTTTTATGTGTATTGTATTGTTAGATAATAGGCATAACTTCAGTGTCTCTCCTGTCAATGAAGAGCCTAGATGATTTTACAGCAAAGATACTAAGAGGATATCTTGAGTTATTGTAGGTTTTTATCTGTTATGAGTAATATGTTTTGGCAATTTGAAATATACATACGATTTGTGTATGAAAATTTTACACTGTTAAGTCTTAAACATTGTTTACGAAAGGCTTAAAGTCTGAAAATATATTAATCAAGATACCATCTTCTTTGTGTGTTTGTTATTAAAATCAGCCATTTCAATTTACTCCATGAAATTCTTGTATCATGATCATGTTACGAGCCCGTAGCAACGCACGGACATTCTACTAGTAAAAGTAAGTGATGATAAAAAAATTCTGCAACGATACCTCTGTCGTCAAGAAAAAAAAGAAGCAATAATACCTCTGTCGCATAAGTTCTGCAACATGAACTCCGTTGCAAACGAGCGCAACATCATCTTTGTTGCAAAGCTGACAGCTGAATCTGACGGTCATCCAATGGCTCGCGAGGCGGTTAAGATCCGCCAGCCAATGCGTAGCGTTGCTTTTTGTTTTTTAGGATAGCGTTGCCCTTTTTTAATTGAGAATTGCGTAATAGAGTTGATCAAATTAATCAGCAATATGGATCGGCCTTGACGCCGAGTCGGAGTGTGGGTTCGAGCCCAGTACCGCCCGCAGTCGGTATCCTAGAAAAAACATTTTTTTCCCAACGTGGATGTACATATATATACTTCAACTCGTTGTATCTCCACCTCCCTGCCTAAACTTGTTACTTGCCTCCTGGCGATCGAATCTGCGTGCACCGGCACGGACGCCATGGCAGCTTCCGCCGGAAAGAAAGAGGCCGCCTGGCCTGCCACCATGGCGCGGTACGAGCGGCTCGAGAAGCTGGGAGCGGGCATCAACGGGGAAGTGTTCAAGGCGTGGGACACCCAGGACAACCTGATCGTCGCCGTCAAGCGGCTCAGCGGGAGCGGCGACGACGGCTTCATTATCTCCGGCCTACCGGAGGTCATGCGGGAGGCCATGTGCCTGGGAGCCTGCCGCAGCATCCCCTCGATCGTGCAGCATCGCCGGACCTACGCTGACGCATGCTCCGAGACCGGCGACTCCTTCATCGTGATGGACTACGTCGGGCGCCTCAACCTACGCGGCTACATGCAGCGCCGGGTCCGTCTTCGTCGGGCGTTCTCCGAGGACGAGGTGCGCCGGATCATGAAGCAGCTCGTGGAGGGGGTGAAGGCCGTGCACGGCGTGGACATCCTGCACCTCGACATCAAGCCGGAGAACGTGCTCCTCGACGACGGCACAGAGGACAGGACGCAGAGGCCCAAGAAGGGGGCCGTGGAAGCCGATGTTCGCGGCGAGGTCAAGGACAACCGCATAGTCTACAAGATCGGCGGTTTCGGGATGTCCACGAAAGGGCGGGGAAAGAAGCAGCCGGAGGTGATTATTCTGACGCCGTACAGCGCGCCGGAGCTCCTGCTGCACTCGCGCGAGTACGACGATCGCGTGGACACGTGGGGGCTGGGATGCATAATGGCCGACCTCCTCTCGGGCACCGGCGCCTCCATGTTCGACGGCGAGTCGGACATAGAGATCATGGCTAAAGTGTTTGGCATCGTCGGCACGGAGGGGATCAAGGAGTGGTCTGGATACTCGGGGCTAGCGGCAGATCAGAAGTCGAAGCTGCCGGGGAAGGGGGGCGTCAGCCGCCTTCGGCAAAAGTTTCCCAGTCGCAAGTTGTCGTCGGCCGGGTTCGAGGTGCTCAGCGGGCTGCTGGAGAGCAACCCGGAGAAGCGGCTTACCGCAGCGGAGGCGCTTCAGAAGCCTTGGTTCGGCAAACAACGACGTGGCTTTGCTGGTTTCTTCAAGTCGTGCATGGTTGGAGTCCTACCGGAGATTTAGAATTAATTTTAGGCACTCCACATGCTGTGTCTTTTTTTTTCTTGTGCTGCGCGCTCTTCTGCAAAAATGTATTTTTTTAAAGATAATTATCACAGTGTAATCAGTATTTACGAGATGTTTTATTTAATTAGCTTAGGAAATATACTTGTATATTGTCTTAGCATTCGTCTTCGTTAATCTCATCGTCATACGCCGAAAACCATCCTAGCGCTCCGCCTCCTGGTGCTTCGTCCTCGGCGACGGGAGATTTGGCCGGCTTTAATTTGGCGGCTGGTTTCTCTTGCTTTGGGGCGCCGCTGGCAGCGGGCAACTATGCGCCACCCAACCCGCAACCTTTAGTCCACATGTAGGGGCATGTGGTCAGGCCCGGCCCTGAGGGGGGGCAGAGGGGGCGGCCTCCCCGGGCCCCCGAAGCTGAGGGGCCCCCCAGGTCGTGTTGTGCAGCCCAGTAATATCATGGAGAAGGGCCTCGTCCAAAACTAAGCAGGTACGTAGTAGAGCCCTGATCGAGGGAAGCACATTACGCACGTGAAAGTCGCATCACGGCGTGATCGATGCATGTGATTCTGCGACCCCTAAAAAATCAATCTATGCGTACCCTACTAGGTTAGGCGCTTGATCCTCGCTCCAGTCATGCGCCGCCGCCTCATTTTTCTGGTGTTCACCGATCGAACGCCTAACCCCACGCTGACATGCCACAACTCCCTGTTGAGGACACCCCATTGCAGATTTGCCAGCTCTCAACCCCGATAAACCACATCAGCATCGCGTTCACTGCCACCGCAAATCGGTTCAAGGTGATTGTCTTTGATCCTTCCCGCTCAAGATTGGAAGAAATATAACCAGAAGATTAGAGAGAATCAAAGGCATGGCACATAGCATATGCACTCCGTTTTGCCGTGATGACCGATAAATATTTATTTGAGTAAAACGTTCAATATTACTAATTTGTTGTTGCAATATGGCCATTGACAATTGATTGATTGGACACAGTTTAGCAATACATATTAGTTATTTAGATTTATGTGTCGGGGTGCCCTTTGATCCTTCCGCTTGATGCTTGGATGAAATATAACCAGCCGATTGGGGAGAATCTGAGAAATATTTATTTTGATGAAGCGATTAATTATAAAATGAACAATATTTATAAATGATGATCAATATCGCCTCTTCATTTTGTTGAAATATGACCATTAATAGTTGCTTGATGGGACACAATTAGGGATAGATATTATTCAAATTTATGAGTTTGGGGTCACAATTTGATACATATATTCTCAACAAAAAGAAATTTGATACATATATTAAGAGGCCCCGAGTTCTTGTTTCGCCCCGGGCCCCCAAAATCTCAGGACCGGCCCTGCATGTGGTCTTCAGTGCTTTATGAAGGCCTGATTTGGTGGAAAGGGAAATCAAATCGCATGAAAGGCGTTGATAGCAGGATAGAAGAGAAAGAAGAGCCAGGAACGAGGAATAAAAACAATTACTTCATTGATATCTCTCCCAGTTGATTAATTACATCCTCTTTATAAATGTAAAAAACACACACAGTCAAAAATAGCTCATCGTCACTAGGCTATGTCTTAGATCACGGGCCCACGGCCCCTTGTCATGCACCAACATCTTTAGTCAACTACACCAATAGGTGCAGGTGTGACATTCTCCCCCCTTTAGACGCCCGCCCCTGACCAGATGTCCATAGTTGGTAAATGGTGGCGCTAGATATTGTAGTCCTTCCAAGTAGCGGCGTCGACCGGTAGCAATGACCACTGCATTCTGAGCTAGACCACTGGTCCTTGGCTCCATTTCATCATCTAGGGCTCAAGAATGGACTCCGGTGTGAGCTTGCGCGCCATCATGTCCACTATGAGTGGTAGCTCATCGAAAACGGGAGTGTAGATGACCAAAACAAGGGCTGTAGCACTTCTCTCAGGAATTGCCCCTGCAAACGGAGACAAAGGGTTTTCATCTCACGAACAACCAGTGCGAGAATGGCTTCAATTGCGAGACGTAGAAGATAGTGTGGATGAGTCTGTTGTCCAAGAACTCAAGCTTGTAAGCGAGGTGGCCAATGCGCTGTTGCACCTTGAAAGGCCCAAAGAGCACGGGCGATTAGCGACGGAGTCTTGGGCGTACAGTTACAACCACGATGAACTGCCACTCCATGTGGTGCCAATTGGCCTTGAGCTTGGTGCGAGCTTGTGCTTGATGTAGTTGCTTGTGGTGGCGAGTTGTGTGCCTTGGCTAGTCCATGGCGTCAATGGCTAGTGTAGCACTATCCGGCCACAGAGGTGATTCACCCATATTCGACTCCGTGTCGTAGACTGCTGTGAAGGGGGAACACTTGAGTGAGGAGTGGAAGGTGGAGTCGTATCAAAGTTCTGCCATCGGAAGCCATCTTCTCCACTTGACGGCACATTCTGGTTGGTGCATCGGAGGTTCATCTCCAGACACTAGTTCACTTCCTTGCTCTAGTCGTCGATTTGTGGGTGATAGGAAGTCGAGTCCTGCACTTTGATCCCCACAGCAACGAGCATCTCACGCCACATGTGACTGCTGAAGATGCGGTGACAATCCAAGACAATTGATTTCGAAACATCGTGTAGCTTGATGATGCCATACTAGAACGCGTGCGCCGCCTGGTATGTCGTGAACGGTTGACAAAGTGGTGCAAAATGCACAAACTTGGTGAAGTGTTCCACCACCATCATGACGTCAAAGCCATCTGATTTTGGCAGCCCCTCGACAAAGTCCATCGTCAGATTAGTCAACGGGCCCTCAGGCACAAGTAAAGATTGGTGGAGACCCATGGGCTGCGAGTGCTCAGGCTTGGTGTGCTAGCCATTTTAGAATCTATCCATGCAGTAGCACATTGTTCTTAGGGCATCTCTAGTAGATCCCCTTAAAGCTATATTTGAGAGGAAATTTTTTCGCTTACGGAATTAATGCCGTAGCTAGCGGATCCCCTGGATGTCTAACTCCTTAAAATATAAGTTTGCATCACTTGTAAAGCAGCCCTGTAGCCTATATTTCCTCCAACCAGGGCAACTCTCAGAATAAGTAGGGAGATGATTGTGCCGCCCACACCCACTACTACACACCCTGCTGCCGGCCGCCCCGACCCACCCCTCCGCTCGTGGCGCCTCCCCTCAGCACTGCCTCCTTCCCCTCACCATCTCCGACGAGATTCCAGTGAAGTTTTTTTTTTAGTTTTTTTCATCTTCCTTGTCATTTACGACCACGGTGGCGCTTCTCCCTGGCGTTCCTGGCCAGGTGGCTCTCCTCCCTGTCGTCACCGACACAAGCAGAGCAACAAAACGAGCGGACTAGCTCCTACAGAGGAGAAACATCACCTACATCTTTTATGCACAGAGAAATATGACCGTTGGCAGCGATTCCGATGATTCGTTTCGTTTGAGACCACACCAGCATGTCACTAGGAGAAGGAAGATGAGAAGAACCCATTCAGAAGAAGTGCCCAAAACGTGACTGGTGAAGGAAGAATTTCACCTACCTTCTTGACTACTCCCTCCGTTCCTAAATGTAAGTCTTTGTAGAGATTCCACTAGGTGGACTAGATACGGAACAAAATGAATGAATCCACACTTAAAATGCATTTATATACATCCGTATGTAGTTCATAGTAAAATCTCTACAAAGACTTATATTTAGGAACGGAGGAAGTACTTCGCATGCGCATGCACGTTCAATAAGCCTTTATCAAATTACTTTTGTGGATCATCTATCCTAGGCCCTAGCTAGTTCATGGACATATTGGCCACATGAATGAAAGAAGAAGGAAGAATGAGGAAGATGATGAGATGCAAAGAGGCTTCTCCATGTGAGGTCAAGTTGATTTGAGGGATTAACTTTAGGGGATAATGCTAAATGAAAAACAAGTTTAATCCCCTAATTTTTTTAACGCTTTTTGGGATAAAAGATACGTTTTGTCATTATAGGATAGGAAATATGCTCTCAGTGTCATTTTTGCTCAACAACGTGAAACATGGCTAGCCAACTCATAGGCATCCCTAGGTGCCCAAAATTTGGGGAGAATCCTTTTCAGAACGGCATCATTGTTAAAAACAGAAACAAAAAGCCTAACATTGCGATCCATACTCGGTAGTATGAGTGCATGACCATTACTCCATCACCTATGTTAACCTATCACTTGCTTGTGTTCTTATAACTAGAAAAGGGCCACCGTCACCCCCCATCCAAGGGCACGATGAGCAGCAGAACTCTGTCTGCTCGTCATCACGCAAGGGGCTTCAGGTATGGGTAATCCTTCCGCATCCTCTCTTCCGAGAGAACGTCATCCGCATCTTGAGGGGTCCACATGACTCGAACACCCTGAAATAGTGTGACCAGTTAGCAAAGCAGCAAACTAAGATATATCATCTCAGATGAACTCATAGATCAATTCGCTAATTTATTGAACAGAAAAGAAGCGGCCTGCATACCCTTAGTTCACTTGCAGGCATAGAGTTAAGCCTTGCCACTACTGCTTCCAGATCTGCAGGGCTTTTGATAGCCACGGGGAGGTTTATTGTTCCATTAGCAGCAACGAGAATGGTTACCTGGAGAGTTCGGAAATCATCAAAACAAAACAAAAAACTCTCAGATCATCACAAGTGTGACACATCCATGTTTCACCCGAAAAGAAAAAGGAAAGCTTCAGTTCGTAAGAATCACAGAACCAACATGTGACAGAACATACTTAGAACTAAATACAGGATAACAAAAAAAAATGGAAGAATTTTCTGTGGAACATACCACTATGTACTCGTTTCTGCTGCCATCTGTTTTCATGGAGTAGGTTTTCTTTTGTTTGACCCCGTCCGAGTTTGAAAGTGTTTCTTCATCAAATTTGCTCCTCTCCTCTGCAGAAATCCTGTCAAAATGCTCCTTCCAAGAACCCTCCATGTTTGTCGTGACAACCTAAATTAGATGGAATGGAAATTGCAGGATTTAGTGATTTACTCTGCAGGGTTACGTGCATACCTCATATAAATCGTCATCGCAACAAGAAGCAGCCGCATGTATATAAAAGTGTCAACAAAGATTTTAAGAACTTGTATGCTTTCTTACTGATAAGCATGAAGAGATGCAGCAATGCTGGTGACGGCGTAAGGAAAACATGGTCTCTGCAAAATGGTGAATCGTCAGAATAGACCAAACAAAGTAGTAGTATTAATGCTAATCTTCCGATATCTACAAGAGAAGGTATGTAAATAAGCTTAGTATTGATGGGCAACTTTGTAGCATTATGTTCTGATATCCATTACTATGTCTTCAAGTGCTTGAACAACATTTGTGTTCACTAATCGGTATCTAGACATTCTATACCTCCTATGTCCCTTATTCTGAATATAAATAAGCTTAGTTTCAGTGAATGCTAACATTTGGCAATTTTTAAATGACGTATATCTATATATGCACAGAAAAATAGATGTTCATCTCGTCAAAACAAATACATGTTTATCACCAACCTATTTGCAATAAATTAAGTAGACATCCAGATTTCTTGTTTTTAATGATCCATTTAAATTCAGTTCCAATTTGCCACTGCACTTCATAACCAGAGACACCTGACTGGTTACATTGCTACTTTTCCTATACATATTTTTACATATACTATGATTGATTAGACACTCTACTTTTGAGGAGAGAATAAAATTCAAATTTAAAGTGGTATTTCAAAAGCATAAACTAAACAAAGGAGGCATGCAACTAAAACAGCGAACATGGAGGCCATTGAACAGGACGAACCTTAGAGATCAATAGCATGGCCTGACTATATTATAACAAAGTGGAGACATACGTCAACGAGGCACTGAAGCATAAAAACGCATTAATTCAGAGCTGGCGGCTTACCGGTCAATATGAACTTGTACCACCATCGGTTCGAACCCTCCACCCTCTCAGCAATGGAATTCAGATCCTTTTGGAGTGATTTTACCATCGCCGTATCACGCAGCGCAACCTGAATCACGAGCAATTCCAATGAAATATGTAATTACATATATGTAGCGGTAAGTAATCAGTGATCAAGGAACTAAGGTCCTTAGCTGAACTGCATTTGGATCACGAAATCAGGAGAGATCGAACCTGGAACTTAACAACGGCGGTCTTCTCGCCCAGCAGTTTCTGCAAGGCGACGAATAAGGCAACGACGCCGGCGGATCCCAAGGCGAAGGTGCCCCAGAACCACTGGTCAGAGCTCAAGCCAAACGGAGGAGCCGCCGGCGTGCCGACTGACTCGTGAGTCGCCTCGGCCCCCTCCTTCTTCTTCGGCTTAGAGGAGAAGGACGTGGATGACCAATCTATGGAGTCGGTAGTGGAGTCATCGCAGGACGAGGACGAGGAAGAGGAAGAGGAGGAGGACGACGAACTGGAGGAGTCGTCACACCCGCCGCAGGAGCCGCCGGACAAGGCCAGCGCGGCCTGCGGGGTCGCCGCCGCTGCCACGGCGACGAGCAGGGGGGAGAGACCGAGAGAGCTGTTACGGGGCTCCGGGTAGGAGATGGGGTCGTCATCCTTGCCGCGCGCGCCGATGTGGGCCAGCGGAGGCGTCGCCGCGGCGCGGGACCGGAGGAACACGGACGGCGAGGGGGCGAAGCGGAGGAAGGGGTTGGACGGCGGCCCGCAGCGTGAGAGGGCTGCCGGTGGATGGTGCACATGGGTGGCGATCGCCGCCATTGGGAGCGAACGAGCCGAGGGTTTAGAGCGGAGGGCTTTGGAGATCAACTGGAGAATATAAAGTCCGCGCAATAAAAAGGAAATCGCAACTAGTATATATAAGTACAACAGAAACACAATTCATGCGGACATAAAAGGAAACGCTGTGTTTATAAAAAAAGATAATGGCAACTTCAATGTATCTATCTATACCAATATAAAAAGACTCAAATGGGGCAGATCCAATTAATCTCGACCATCAAATCATGTCAATCCAACGACCTAAACTGCTTCAATGTCAAGCGCTCAATACATTTAGCATGCAGTTAATTTCATGCCAAAAATAATGATAATCACATAATAACACGTAAATAATATCCATATGCACTTAATATACTTTAAAATTAACGTGCATTGCACGTACACATTGACTAGTCAGATAAAGTCGCCTAAAATTTTGAAGCTGGATCAGGAAAGAAAGGGATGTGGCTTCTTTCCAACTAAAACATCTACCGTTGATCGACCAAAATCTTACGAGTAGTATTTTGAAAACTAAATACAAAATCTGGTTCACTCGTCCTTGAGTGTACCCTGCTTTCTCTATGCTATGAAATTCATTTGAGAAAAGTTCACTGTACGTCATTAAACTTGAACCGGGTGACAGTTTGGTACCACTACTTTAAAATACCCTAACTACGGTCTAAGTACTTGCGCGCAGGGTTCACTTTGGTCCATTTGTACGATTTCGTGTACGTATTTGCTGACTTGGCTGAATCAACGGCCGCCAGCTCGCTTTGACTGCCACCTGATCGATCCTAGGGTGAATACTAATCGATCCGGGGGTGTTTTTGCAAAAACGCCATGACCATTCGCTGTCTCCCTCTCCTCACGCAACCGCTCGCTGCTGGTTTGTTACCCGCTCGCCGTTGGAGTTGCCATGCCCCGGTTTGTCACCACGCAGAAGCAAGAACGTATTTAGCCTGACTGGCTTCCATTGCTCCGAGCAAATTATGGCGGCAATGGAGGGCGCGAGGATCTGGACGGTGCGGGGCTATGGCGGCGGCCACGAGTCGGTGTCGGTGGGCGACGGCATGAGCATCTTCGGCCAGAGACAGAGCCAGAGCATCGACGTGCGGCGCCGCGGGAAGCCCCGGCGGCGAGCCACGCTGCCCAAGGTCGTCAAGGTAGGCTTGGTCCCAGAGCCAGAGCGTGTCGAGTGAGCTCGAAGCGTGGCTCACGGCGGCGAGCTCCGACGACAGACGGCTCCGCCACGGCTTCGGTCACTCCTCGGACTCGGAGGTCAAGGACGAGGGACACGACAGCACGCCGTCTCTGCAGGCGACGGAGGCCAAGCTGGACATGGCGCGGGCGGAGCTCGAGTCCACCAAAGGAGAGAGCCTCCAGTTCACGGCGTCCATGGAGCGCACGCGCACGGAGGCGGCGCGCCTCGCCGAGGAGATCGGCCGGCTGGAGGAGCAGAAGAAGAAGGCCGGAGCGCAGGTGCGGCAGCTGGAGGCCGCGCTGCGCGACGCCAAGTGCCGGCTGGGCGCCGTCACGGCCGTCGACGAGATGGACGGCGAGATCCTCGCCGACCTGGAGGCGACGCTGCGGCAGCTGGAGGAGGAGACCGAGGCGGCAGAGAAGGAGAAGGCGCTGATGGAGCAGGAGGGCCAGTGCGTCCTGGACGACGCGGACAGCGTGGACGCCGAGATCGCCGCCGCCGAGCAGAGGATCAGGGGCTCGATCAGGGAGCTGGAGGCGGCGAGGGCGTCGGAGGCCACGGTGACGGGGAGGCTGAGGGCCGCCGTCGATGGCACGGCGGTGGAGAGGGCGTCCATGGCGCCGCGGAGGTCCGGGAACGTGACGCTCCCGAGGTTCGAGTACGAGTACCTGACCGGCCGCGCCGAGGTGGTCCGCGCGGTCGCTGACAAGAAGGTGGCGGCGGCCGAGGCGTGGGTGGAGGTGCGGCGGGCCGGCGAGAAGGAGATGAGCATGCGCGCCGAGGCGATCGAGAGGGAGCTCGGGATTGAATTACATGTCGTGGACGACGAGAGCGCGGCGGGGCAGCAGAGGCCGCGCGACGGCTTACAGCGCGCGCACACGTCGAGAAGAGCCGCGATGGTGAAAGGCTCATCGGTGGCGACGTCAAGAAGGAAGACGATGCCACCGTCGCCATCGCCGCCGCCGTCACTGTTGGCGCGGCACCCACGGGCGCAGTCGCTCGCCGTAAGAAGCTGCCTGAAGCTCGTCGGCGGGAAACGCACGAGGCTGTAACTGAGATGCAATTCAAGACGATGAGGCCAATATCATTTCTATATGCATGTGTGCCTGTGTATTTTTTTTACAACAACAATGAGTATATGCAGAGCATCAGAGGGGGCTGTGGAAGCACAACTATGTATACAAGAACAAGCACCCTTTCAGATGCGACATGAATACATGTATTATACCAGAGAAAAAGAAACTGTGTGGCGTAGGGATCTAGGACTATGATCTATCTCATGGTTTTGAGACGGCGGTCTTGCAAAGTGGGCAGGCGTTCTTCCGGGAGAGCCACTGCTTGATGCAGTGCACATGGTAGCCGTGGCCGCAGCTCAACCTCCCTACCTCCTCACTCGCTTCAAACTCTTCCTGAAAAATTGCAATGATTTGTAAGTTCATGTTAACTTGTGAAGAGCCGATGCCGATGTGACATGGGGACTGAATCGAAAGGAGCAGGTTCATCGTCAAACTTGGCAAATGCTGCAGCTCCGCTTCGTCTCTGTTGAGAAATGCTTGCGGTCGAACGGCAGGTTTTTGCCAACCCTAAGGCCGCAGACGATCTCGTCTTCGCGCAGCCCTGTGCTTACGTAGCCAATCCTGTCCTCCAGCGCGAGTAGCTCCTGTAAACGATGTGGTTGAGAGACAATGTAGACTTGAGCAAGATGATGGTGTGCAAACTGAAATCTGCTGCACATTGTGGAGGGCGGTAGGGGGTACCTCGTAGTTCATGTTATCGACCATGGGCTACATATGATGGCTACTAGTAGCATAAGATTGAGCATGGACCCCCTGATAGTTTGAAACCACCTACGATGTGCTCCCGCATGGTGACCCTGTGCGCCCGCTGCTCGGCGGTCCTCTGTCAAACGGAAATCAGAAGTCGGTTCAGAACAGGATGGAGATTCAGTTGGAAATTCGTTCAAAGTTTCAGCACGGGGAGACACAAAGTGGCCATCTCCACATCGGAAAATCAAGCAGAAGCAAGGAGAAGCCAGTACAAACCTCCCGGTGTCGCCTCTCCCCGTCCCCGCGGCGGCCCGGAGCCGCCGTGTGGTGGCGCGCCACAACGCAGTCCACGGACGATGCCTCGGCGGCGAAGGGAATCCCCGGGGTGCACGTGCACCACACGTCCCCAGCAGGCGCGACGCCGCTGCCTCCGCCGCCCACGTCCATCCTCTCCCTCCTCTTCCGGTGACGGGCGCATGGGCCCGCGGTGCGGCGGCGGACGCGCAGCCGAGGTCGCCTAGGCGCAGCGCGAGCCACTGCTGCTTGCCCCTCGGCCAGTCAGGCTAAATACGTTCTTGCTTCTGCGTGGTGACAAACCGAGGCATGGCAACTCCAACGGCGAGCGGGTAACAAACCGGCAGCGACGAGCAGAGAGGGTGCGGGAGGAGAGGAGACAGCGAGCGGGTGCGTGAGGGGAGGGAGACAGCGAATGGTCATGGCATTTTTGCAAAAACACCCCCGGATCGACTAGTATTTACCCTAGGATCGATCAGGTGGCGGTCAAAGCGAGCTGGCGGCCGTTGACTCGGCTAAGTCAGCAAATGCGTACACGGAATCGTACAAATGGACCAAAGTGAACCCTGTGCGCAAGTACTTGGACCGTAGTTAGGGTATTTTGAAGTAGTGGTACCAAATTGTCACCCGGCTCAAGTTTAGTGACGTACAGTGAATTTTTCTCAATTCATTTCTATCACTATCAGTTCTACTATCCAAAGATCTACTCCCTCTGTCCCATAATGTAAGACGTTTTTGACTCTAGTATAGTATCAAAAAACTTCTTACGTTATGGGAAGGAGGGAGTATTTCTCTATGCTATGAAATACTCCATCCGTTTCTTTATATAAGGTGTATTTGTTTTTCTTTTATAAAATTTCATAATGTAAGGTGCATTTGTTCTAATTTCTCGTAATTTTGATCTTGACCCTTCAGAAAAAGAAAAATATCTATCCTCTGATTGCATGTATCTCTAAGAGAAAGAAAAGGAAACTATATCTCTCCTGGTTGCATGTATCTCTTCCTTTCCTAACCTAAATGATTTACTTGCCGCTAATCTATGAATTAGACAAGGATAATTTCATCCTAAATAGTTCATAATTATGTGCTTTGGTCACGATGCTAAAAATAATACACTTTAGATAAAGGAATGGAGGGAGTACCGTAGATGTTCTACGGTTCTTGGCTTAAAAAACACTATCCAAAGATCAATCACTGTGATTTTTCATTTGGAGTCTAGACTACACTTTGGACTCCTACGTCTTCTTCGAGATCTCATAACAGTTTCGAGCTTTCTCTCCATTTTGACAACAACATACAAGGTCATTATCCTGGTCAAATATCTATGGCCAAAGCTCGCATCATTGATGGCACATGTGATGGCGCCATTCTGCTCATAGTACATTGTGTCGGTCTGATGCAATGCCAGAGCTCCTCGTTGCCGGTTCGGTAGCCCCTATCACTAGCACCTCAGTGTGGTTGTCTGGTCGCGGTGGTGCCGCACGCTCCGTCTATGGCAGCGTCGAGGGTCCATCACATCCACTGACCCCGACTTCGCCCCCCTCCTCCTGGTCATCCTCGGCCATATCTGGGTGTGGTGCTGTTAGATTTGGAGCATCGTCTCGTCGGCTCATATCTAGTGATAGAGGCAAAGGTGTCCCGTCTTTCGATGAGATGATGGATATCGCTTTGGTAGAAGTCGACTTTGACGATCCGACTACGAACGTACGAGGACGTCGCACCTTAGCAATCGTTAAACCAACTCCGAGAGGTTATTGACCACGCTGGAGCACGATCAACCTGACCACGAGGGTCTGTTTCCTGCGAGCAAACGAAGAACAAGCAAGAAACTGAGATTGCAATCTGGATGTTGCGAATATAAGATGAAAGTTTTATTGATCAAGGTGGGGTTCTGTGACGCCTTTGTCTGATCGTTGAATACAAACGAAGTACGTGAAGTTGCAGCTATGGCGAACTTTTAATCTAAACAAAACCCAAAGTCTAAACGATGCCCTAAGGGCTGTATATATGGAGGAAGAGGGAGGAATTTCGTGGCCCTTGGTGGAGGGGTCCGAAATCAACCCTATCTCTTGTTTCCCCACACATACGGACTCTAAAAATAGCCTATACTTATGTATTTCGAAATTACATGGGCCTGGCCCAATAATAAGGTGACGCAACACCTAGAGTAGCCTCGGGACGAAATTTATGAAGTGGTATCTTGTATATTTCGTCCAAGGCTTCATGCACCCATTATGGTGGCTTCAAAGTCCTGAAATCATCACTTGTAACTCCGTTCTTGTTCCCCTTGCGCATGCCATCATCTCCATGCTTGTTCTTGCTCCAATGTTCATCCTTCTCCAAGCTAGGCCCTTCATTTATAAGCAAAACAAATGTATCCAATTTAGGCAGCATCATATTCTCATGAACATTAGAATCATTACCAAGAAACGAAAGTACCTGGTAATTTAGTTGGCGTGCGCGAGCTCTAGTAATTGGTCCAGTATGTATAGCAGCAGGAGCTGTGGGTGTAACATTTGTATTGATGTCCTCATCATCCAGCGCATGGGTGGGTTTGGTCATTGGTCGAGTGCTCATTGGTCGTTTCATCGGTCATTTGGCTTCATCATCGATGTTCGGGCATGACCTTCTACTCACTTACGGATGGTCTCCGTCACCTCCACGGTTCCCTCTCTACGGCCTCAATGGCGACTGGTTCGGTGGCGTTGGGCTGGTGTCATGTTGTGGTTGACTCGTGTTTAGGCTCTCACAGTTGACCTCTCTATGATGTTGATGTTATTCAGTCTAGGTTATCTTGGACATCATTTTTATGGGCCGTGCCATCTTTTGTATGGGTTTGTGCCGTCTTCCATGTTGTACTCTCTCCTGCATGGTTCGAAAATAGAAGGATACAAAATTCCAGTGCACATAGTTAATTTGTAATGACTAATGCACATACCAATTAGTTAGTGGCTTGCAACTGGCAAGCAATTTTAATTTGGAAGACGTGTCGCCCATGGTTTTTGCAAAGCTCTTGCAAGCATCCCTCTTTCATATTGAAGAGTTCATCTATTGCTTCACAAACAAACGTCAAAATACAAGAGGTGATGTCACATGAATGGTGTTTGCAGCCTAGACTCTAAATGGTTTCGTTTCAATGCACCGTAACTTCCAGAAATTACCATGAGCTACCATATCCTTTTACATGTATAGTCTGACTAGATGTTGTATCATAGCATCCAAGAACACCAAAAGGACGCCGTCCTAGTAATCATTATGAGGCCTCAGATTAGGATAATCCGCTCGAAGCTTCTCTTCGGAAAGAATGTCATTCTCATCTTGAGGAGTCCATAAAACATGAACGCCCTAATAAAGCAAGCACAAAAAGGAAATTTATTATTATCAGCGATGTTAGGGGAAAAAATGACATGGATAGCTTTGGCATCCACTAATCTCAATTAGACAACTGGCAGCACTTGTGTAAATTATGAAAAAAGATAGAAACATTTTCCATACCCGAATTTCTCGGTTAGGTATAGAGTTGAGTTTTTCTACTACTGCTTTCAGATCTGCGGGTCTTCTGATTTTGGGGAACTTCAGCGCTCCCTTGGCAGCAACTAGGATGGTTACCTGAACGAATTGCAAATCATTACAAAAAGCCTTTATGCAAACCTTAAGCTTCACTTTAGTGACAAAAGAATACCATATCATCGAAATTTATGTTAACCAACATGTCTCAAACAACAAGTAGTTGGCGTCGAAAAGGAAGCATTGAAGGCCCCTTTTCTGGAAACAATTTACTGTGGATGAAGTTAACGTACCACTATATATTCGTTTCTGGAGCCATCTAACTTTTTGGAGTACTCTTTCGTCCGCTTGATTCCTTCCAAGTTGTATAGTGTTTCTTCATCAAATTTGCTCCTCTCCTTGATAGAAAGTTTATCGAAATGCGCCTCCCAAGTATCCGCTCCATTTTTCACATTAACCTAAAACAATTTAGACAGCAACATTACAGGACTCGATCAGTTCAAATATAGGAGGCTGCATATAAAATCCTAGTGGTCATCTTAAACGAGAAGAACCATCTAGCCCCGTAGATGAGTTATGTAGTACATGTTTCTTACTGATAAGCTTGAAAATACGCAGCAATCCCTGTGACGGCTCAATGAACATATGGTCTCTGCATAATGAGTCAGGGGAACGGGATAAGCAGGTCAGTACAGATGAACAATTAATACCAGCCATAGATCTCTACAAGATGTATTGACAGTAAAAATCTGATGCAAGGTAAACAGTTTGTATATCCGTAGTGCGCCTGTATCCGGAATAGTTACAGTCACATTCAGTCATGCGAATAAGATGGACAGCTTCGATGCATGCTAATATAAATATTTGATAATTCTTGTCTTGAACACCACTCGGATATTACTGTGCTCTTACATAGTATTTGTCGAGTTGTCTGCAACATATGGCCTAGCTTCGAGTGATCTATATGTTTATTCA
Source organism: Triticum aestivum (assembly GCF_018294505.1). Classification (NCBI taxonomy): domain Eukaryota; kingdom Viridiplantae; phylum Streptophyta; class Magnoliopsida; order Poales; family Poaceae; genus Triticum; species Triticum aestivum. The sequence continues at coordinate 404,441,883 of NC_057813.1, read as the reverse complement.
GAAACCACAACAAAAACAACATTCAATACAGAGTTGCCAATTGACTTAATACTCTGGAGCTATGACTCTATGTTGTCCAACCTAGCTTTCCGTTTCTTCTATATATATGTTGAAATCACTGAACATTGTTTTCAACGAGAGGGTGAACTTAACAACAGAATCAAGATAGTTTGAACAACAAAAGACACGAGTTAACCAGTGCAGAACTTTGAAGTTAACGACAAACCGAAACTATTGCACAAGCAGCCATGGAAGTCAATGCTTAGGAATCATATACTACAGCAAAGTACCCTGAGCCTCAAAAACTTAGGAATCACATTACCAGTCAACATGAATTTGTACGAATGCTTGTTGGAAGCCTGTACTCTCTCCGCGATCTCGTTCAATTCCTTCTGAAACGGTTTCGCCCAGCCAAGCAAGGCAACCTGAAATCATGAACAAAAAGCAACCTGAAATTGTCACGACCTCCATTGACTTGCATTAACTAGGACTAGTGCCCAGTTGAAATTAAATTAAATTAAGAGAGGTAAATTGCTGAGCTGAACTGAAGAAGATCGGGAGAACCTGGAGCTTAACCACGGTCGTCCTCTGGCGTTCGTACTCGTAGTAGTACCAAACGGCAGCGATCAGCAAAACGAGACCGACGAACACCATCCAGAATATCACATCCGAGTTGTCGTCGTCGTCGTCGTCCTTGGCCGCGCGGCGACGCGACGGCGCGCCGATCGATATGTGACTCGACGAGTCGTAGAACGAATACGAGTTGGAGGAGGACGAGTCGTCGGGCTCGGAAGAGGAGTAGGAGCGCCCGCCCATGACGCCGCCGGACGCGGCGAGGGCGGCCTGCGGGATGAGCGCCAGCGCGACGACGGCGGCGAGTAGCAGAGCGAGGGCGAGCGGGGCCCAGCGGCCGGCACAGCCGGCGGTCGCCATGGGAGGCGGCGGAGAGGGTTTAGCTAGCGAGCGAGAGGTTTGCAGTTTGATCGAATCGCGGCTGCTCGGTAATGCTGGCCCTAAATAGGATTCCTCGAACTCTGGTACATCTGAGTTTCCTGGAAGGCGCCTCCAACTCTCTCTGTACATCTGAATTTCTTGGAAAGTACTCCTCCTAAGAATTCAGTCTAGCTTAGCATGTAAGTTTCCGACATAACGTGAGTTCTAGTCGTGTTCAAAGTCGACTTGTGTTCAATGTCCGAAGGCGTAGTTTTTTGTCTTTGGACGTGATCGTGTAAGTGTTTGTTTAGTTTTGCTCTTGTCTCTAAATAAAAGCCAACATAAATTGTCCTCAAATTGCTGGAATCAGCAAATCTTCGTGGAAAAAACGTCCAATCAGATAAAGTCGAAATATTTGCAAACAAGTCTAGTCATCTACTCCCTCCGTTCCTAAATATAAGCCCTTTTATAGATTTCAATATATACTATACAAAGCGGTATCCTCAGCCTATATGTCAATATATATACATATCCATATGTAGTCCGTATTGAAATCTCTAATAAGGCTTATATTTGCGAACCAACCTATGGTTGGATGGTTAGGAGGACAGTGGTGTCCTCAGCCCATCAGGATTCAAGTCCTGATGCTCGCATTATTTTTGTATTTATTTCAGAATTTCCGACGATGCGCATTTCAGCGGGAGGAGACGTTCCCGTCGAGGCGCATGTGATGACTTCATCAATTTTAAGAAGATATGTCGGCTCGGTCTCTCGAAGAAACTCATAGGAGTAGGGTCTGCGTGTGATGGAATTTGTGTGCTCCGAGGAAGCCATTGGATAGGATGCATTGCCAACTTGAGTAGTGTCTGATCCATCGTATTGATGCCGCTTCAGCTCCAGGTATCTCCACCGGATAGCCGAGATGAAGCAGTTGTTGTATGATGAAAGGAGGAGCATATTTCTCGTGAGCAGAATAGAGCTAGCCTTAAAAAGTTGTTCCTCCACCCTGAAATGTAAATCATGTTTGACTACTTGCAATTTTTCACACTCAAGTTTGATTTTGTTGCGATATATGCTGATTTAATAGTAGGTGAGGAACTGAGATCGATCAACACACCCGTACACTATAGTGTCTAGAACAGTGACGGCCACACTACAACATGGATAGGGAGTATGACACTATCTTTGGCATCAAGAAGTTAGGGCATCTCCAACACCGTCTCTTAAATCAGACGCAATATCCGTTCGTGGATGCGTCTGGACATGGATCAACATGAATGGTCAACCTTTCATTCTGTGGTGCAACACGTAACGCATCCAGGCTATACAACATAATGACTATCAAATTGCAATACTGAATGTATCAATGAATTGATCAACATACAGAGCAACAAGAAGCAAACTTACGATCTCCACGATCGACGCGTTGGATGGCCACCTTCTCTCCACTTTTGTGCAATCGCACTACAATACTTCATGGCGGCGGTTTGACATGGCGCACCGTTGATAGGCTAGTGACTTATATTGCGATCGTGAGTTATAAGGTGCGGAGTGCTTTTGCTTATGAAACAAAGTCAGCAATTCAAGCCAACCACGGATCACACAACTCATCCTCCATCATCAAGTATTCCACCATCGTGCTTGCTCTAAAGAAATAACGAGAACGTCAAAAAAGAAAACTCAATGACATTTGGCTAAACACTTCTGGGGTGTGGTGCCTGGCATGGACGGCGTTGGCGAACGGATCCAGAGTTACCACAGCTCGAAGGCAGGCAGGCACGTGGGAGAAGCTGGCGAACATCCAACAAGACATGTGGGACGGTGGCAACGTCGGGCTAGGAGGGTGCAAATACAAGGGTGAGGGAAGAGATGGAGGGGAAGAAAAGGGTAAGTGGGCTAAGGGTGCCGGAGCCCTACGTGGCAGAAGTTTGAACTCCTGCAAACCTCCTCCAGTTAGCAAGAACACGGAAACGGCCATTTGCGGCACCTCGAAAAAGTCCAAACACCTCGAGAGACATTTGCAGACTATTTAAAGGACGGCTCTCCCTGCCATTGAGCTCCAGCGCTCGTGTATGCGTGCAGAAGTTTGGACTGGCCAAAACTCACCTCGGTTTTGCTATTCCATAACTTTGGTGCTGCTCAGATTAGATGGAGCACGACCTGACGCTTCCTGGCTGGAGGTTGCAGATGAACAGGACTCAATCAGGCAGTTCCTGACGCATAAGCAGCCCAACTGACCTTAATTTGGCCTATGTTAAGGAGCCAAAAGCTCAACCTTTTTAGGCTCTAGCCAAACTGACGGCCCAACCGCTTACTGGCTCAACCTTTTTAGGCTCTAGCCAAACTGACGGTCCAACCGCTTACTAGCCCAACTGACGGCTCAACGTGATCGTCCCGTTCTACGGACTAACTTTGCCTTCTACTCAAAAAAAAAAAACTAACTTTGCCTAGCCAGGTAACCGGCAGCACATAGCAGTAGAAGAACACCAATGGGTACTCAAAATGAAAGCTTGCTGGACAAATTCTAGGAGTGAATATAATTATCCCTAAGCAAAAGCTCCCATCCTTTAATTCCAGAAATTACAGGGTTCAAACTTCGATGGCTGTAATATACGGGTCGAACCAATAATAACCTCAGGACAAGGCTAGCTTGATGGTAGTACTTCCGAGACACCTAAGGCGCTGATCATCTCAAAAATATTTGTGCGGAACCGAGTCGAAGTCATCGTAGTCGAATCTTGCACGTTCCCTTCCACTCTGCACCTACTTACACGTATTAGAAAATAACAGAGGGCAACGGCAAGAAGGGAAAATACATGTGCAAGCCTGAAGAGCTAACCTTCATCAAAAATGCATGATCGCACGAGATGTTCTGATCAATTGAGGTCAGCTTCTTGGACAAAGCCATCAACCTGAAGAATATTTGTTAGAGCGTTAAATCCGTCACAAAACATTAGTTGTTTCTGCTCCATATTTAATCATATTCAGCATGTGCCTAAGAATGAATTCTGGAATAGAAAAAACATGCCACCTACTAAAATAGAATTAATCAATCAAGTAACTATATTTCGAATTCTCAGTGATGTTCCAAGTTGAGACTATGGATAGGACGCAAAGAGTGGAATTATGTACCAAGGAAAATGATAAATTTCAGAAATCTAGGAGCGTGCACAACTTATATATAACATACAGGCACGTACCTTTGAATAGAAGAGTCGATGTGCTCCACCATCTCACTACTTTTATATTGCTCGGGATCTTCATTAAAGCTGACCATGCCATCCTTCTGGTTTATCGTTGCATGGATCTCACCATCTTCAATCTGAATTTATTAAATAGTCAGATTGTGTGATAATGTTTTCCGTAGATGCTAAAGATCACCAGACTGCATAAAAACACCTACCATCCTAAGTACATGCATCTCAGCTTCTTTCGGGGTGTTAAGTTGAACAGAGCTGGCAATGTCTTCAAGTGAAAGAGTTAAGTAGGTCTGGGTCAGCCTCTGGATGTTTCGCTTGTACATTGAAGAAAGAACTTGCTTCACTAGTCCAAAGTTGTTATCCTGAAACACGCAAATAATCAGAAACCAACGCATATTACTGTGCCATGAAAATCTTACTGACAGATTATTAGTAGTATATTGCATATAAATAGAAAAATAACTAGAAGTAGTTCCCAGCAAGGAAGGAGGTAGGTACAGCTGGGGGTATTCCTGGTAACAGACTAACAGTAGAGCATGTTAGACAAAGAAGGAAAGAGAAAATACTCACAGTTTGGAAGGCCTCTGCATTTGACTGGATGAATGTCTCCAAATCAGAGTAGCTACCAGTACCATAGCATGTAGACAGATCGACGTAAATCTAAAAATTAAACAGTATAGACAGCATTAATGCTTCCTGAAAGAGCTAAAAAGGATTATCATGTAATAAAAGGGATAAATTACATCATTTATAGCAAAGGCACGTATTATTAAAGCATGGCACTAGTGGTGACAAGACATCCATGTATAGACAGCATTAATGCTTCCTGAAAGAGCTAAAAAGGATTATCATGTAATAAAAGGGATAAATTACATCATTTATAGCAAAGGCACGTATTATTAAAGCATGGCACTAGTGGTGACAAGACATCCATGTACTTAGTCTTAGGACTATGAAACTAAGTCAGTTCATTTTTAAAGTCTAAGGAATGCACATTGTACCAAGAATCAATCAAATGTAGCTGATAGAGTAAAGCAATAAACATCATTCAATAGAATAATGCATGAATAACCACCATAAAAATTTATCAGAACTGAATCAATTTGACTACCATGGCACCAAAACCAATGAATAAACTAGGAAGGGCAAAAAAATATACAATGAAAAATTATACATCAGAACTAAATTTAATTTGACTACTGTCACGCCCAAAGCCAATGAAGAAATTAAGGAGAGCAGATGACTACCAGTCTACCACATTGCATCCAACAACTTGTGAGTGCAAGAGCAACACCTTTTTTCACTGGATACATTTGAAATTATAACTCATAGGAAGGAAGTATACCTGAGTGTGATTTTTCAGATTCCTTTGAGCAGTCGAAGATGTGTACTTGGGGAATGACGGAACCTGTTCCAAAAATTCAATACATCTCAACTTGACATACCGCACCAGACTTCAACAAAATCATTCCAAATGTAACAAGCTATCTCAACCACCAGTAGAGCAAAGGGCTTAGAGGGCCATTGGTTTTCATTCCAAACAAATAATGATGGACAACGGTTAATGATTACGATATGCACCTCTGTTTTTAAGGCGTCCGTAAGGCGTCGCTTAGGCGACGCCTAGGCGTCAGGGCGCCCTCCAGGCTCAGGGCGTCGGCCTTGCCTTAGACAGTCGTGTAAGGCGTCCGCCTTAGGCTGTAAGGCGTCTGAAGCGTCCGCCTTAGCGCCGCCTTGCACGCCTCAGACCAAATCGGACGCCTTAGCTTGTCAGGCAGGGAAACAGAGATTGCAGGCGGGAAAACTGACCTGGGCGGGAACACAGGCGCGGGAAACATTGGTTCAGGTGCGACCAGTTATGAGAAGGGGAAAGAGAGAGTGAATCGACGCGAGAGGTCTCTCCTGTCTCCTCTCTGGACCATTGACGGAGGCTTCCTCCTCAGATCTGCGGCAGCCGCCAGCCTCCTCCCTCTGGCCACAGTTCCTCCCCCTCCTCTCTGGCTGCAGCTCCTCCCCATCCTCCTCTGGCGCAACCCTCTTCCAGCAGATCAGCACCACATCAAGGTATGAATTCAGCCCTCTCTTCTCCCCCCTTTCCCCCTCTCCTCTTTCTTCCATCCAGCAGTGTAGCTTGCCATGCTTGCCTGCTCTGTTATGCACAGCTCCTCTACTAACTGTTAGGTGCTGCCTCTCTTATGCACAGCAGTGTAGCTAGATGTGCTTGCCCGCTCCTCATCTGCATCTGTTTCTTCCCAGATCTGCTTCTCCACCCACAAGGCAGCAGCCCCACCACTGCTTCTCTCCTTCCCCGTGCTTGATCTGGCTGCTCTAGTGATTTGGCTCTTCTCTCTTTTTCTTTGACAGTAGCCAGGTGTACCTGCTCTAATGGATCTAGCCAATGATCCTAGGAGAAGAGCTACATCAGATGATCCAGCCTGGAAGTATGGGTTCTGGCCAGATTTAGAGAGGAAAGATTTACTCCAGTGTACATTGTGTGGCAAGATAGTCCATGGTGGAGTGAGAAGGCTAAAGCAGCACTTTTCTGGGGGTTCCAGTGATGCGGATAAGTGTCCCGAGGCATCCATGGAGATTAGGATAGAGATGCACAATTCCTTAAACACTAGAAAGTTTAAAGCTATGGAGCGATATATTGATGAGGAGGATGAAGCTGAACTTCAAAGGCGCCGTTCTGTCATATACACAAGATGATTTGAGGCCTATGCTTTGGTAACAGTTTATATGTTAATGTTAGTTGTTAAATCTCCTAATTGGTGGCCATCTATTATATATGTATGTACAATTTATTAAGTTAATGCTAGTTGTTAAATCTCCTAATTGGCTGCCATATATTATACATGCACGTGTCTAAGGCGTCGCCTCGCCTTACGCTTTAGCGCTTAGGCGGTGAGGCGCCCCCCCAGCGCCTCACCTCGCCTTACCGCCTTAAAAACATAGATATGCACGCACTAATATGGGCACCAATAGCCTATGTTGCCATATTTTCTTCATTCACTCACAAAGTTTGTATATTTGTGCTCCCTATTTGTACCAACTAGGGATAACAAAACAAAGAATTATGAATTTATGATCATCAAATCACAATAGGTTTATCGCATTATTCCATTAACAGAAGATAGGAGGAGGGGGTCCATGCATTCAGCTTGTAACGCCAGCAAATCTGAAACAGGTGTAGTCTCTTTTCAGGGATATGATATGTTACTACATTAATCTAGCATTCTAGCATCAAATTTGGCCCTATGTCATTCACATTCTTACCTTAGACCTAGCTTAATCTAGCAAGTGGCATATATGAATAGGACACATCTTTGATATTAATGCATCCGCTTTCTTCTCCAAGGTGTTCCATTTGATTGATTTCCTATTTTCTATGTGGTAGTGGTCTTAAGTTACATATTCCATTTTAAAATGATTTTCTTCTGATTAAAGCTGGGAAGAAACGAACTTGTTCACCCAACAACAAATGCAGGTGACAACAAACTACATCTTATATCTTATTTTGGCAACTAATAATGTGCATCTATCTACAGGAAGCATCAATGTCGTCGATCAAAGCTAGGCAGGATAGACTAATTGATCCAAACCCAACGCAATAAGGCAACTTTTCCCTAAAAGTAGCATCATAAATCACTATAGAATGCAAAGAAATGATATACCTGTCCACTCTGAATGAGTGAAACTAGGACATACTTCTTGTAAGCCTCGACAGTAATTGCATTCAATGACGACATTGGGGCAGTAACAGCCTGAAAAAAGAAGTATATCTTCGGTAAACAGCACGAACGGAGAAACGGCTATCCAGAAAACTAGTCGCGTAGTTGAAGGCCTCACATTGTGAAGAAGCTCCAATGCTTTACGGAACTTCTTCAGCCCAATATATATCATCGCCCTGCAAGAGAAGGAAAACTAGTAATCAAGTCAACACATACTCAAAAACTGTAAGCCATTCGACAAACTTAATCCAGACCCGTAGTAGCAGTAGAGGAACAAGTCCTTGGGCTGATCAACTTCGAATATATCGTCTTCCAGGACGCTCAGGCCAGCCTTGTACTGCTTGGCCAGCAGGCACAGCATCAGGTATTCCGCGTGGAGTGGGGTAAGCTGCTCTGACGATGTCTGGATCTTGCGGACGGCCGCCCGCAGCGGAGCAATCCCTCTGATCGGCGCATTGAGCTGCATGACCTCGTTCTTGAGCACCCTACACACATTCAGAACTGCACAAACAAACAGATTAGAAAGATTAGCACACAGCAAAACGAAACGGAAAAGTTATTTGATAATCGCACAACACACACATTTGTCGGGCGCCAGGCGTATCTGGTCTGCCGAGCAAGAGGTGAGGAAATCGGCCACGGTCACAAGAAGGTCCCCGCCGGCGTGCGCCCTCAGATTAGCGGACGACGACACGAAAGAATCCCTGCAGAGAGTGAACGAACGATTAGATGCGCTAGGGATCGATCGACGCGAAGGAGAGATTGGAGCGTCGCGGCGCGATGGACTCGAAGGGGGTTAGGGTTTTGGTGAAGGGGGAGGTGGTGCGGGGTCGCGTACAGGAGGTAGAGGTAGCCGAGGGAGTGGGCGCCGGGATGGAGGTGGGAGAGGAAGGGCAGGAGGCCGGCGGAGTGGACGCGCAGGGCGTCGCCGTCGGCCTGCTTGAGGAGGCCGTGGAGCTGCGCCAGCTCGTCCGCGCTCCCGGAGAGGCCCTGGATGTGCGCCACGAGCGCCTCCACCGATTCCATCGCCGCCGCCGCAGATGGGGTTTTGCCCTTGCTGCTTGGCTCGGATTCGGGGGTTTGGTCTTGTGGCGTTCGCGATGCGGGTTTTCGCCTGGTTGGGGGAGACGAGACGAGACGAGACGGGACGAGCGGCGGATGGTGCTTTTGTGGGCGCGCGACCGGCCCAAAGGCGTCTTGTTCTTGGGGGCCTCTACGTCTGATGAATCTGGACCGTTCGGTGAGTTTGGAGATGTAATCTGCCCCGTCATGTGAAAAAAAAGAGGTCGCGGATTATGACTCTGCCGTTTGATGGGAGGAGAGAACGACGTTTTGATCTATATCTAGAGTGTGTTTGTTGAAAAACATTCTTTGAAGTACTAACAATGTGATGTCCTTAAGGATAAAAAAACAAAACAATGTGATGTCCTTTGTATACAAGTCAGCCACGTCCATATACCCAAGTCAGCCACAACATGTGAGACGAAAAGAGGGCATAAGGGCATGACTAGGGCTGCACCAAAAGCCCGTAGCTCGCGAGCTTAATGAGCGCTCGATAGTTCGGCTCGTTAAGCTCGGAGCTCGCTTCTTAATGAACAGAGCCAATCATAGATTCCAGCTCGCTAAACTTAACGAGCTTAACGAACGAGCTAACGAGTTTCACGAGTAGCTCGTTAAGCTCGTTAGTAACAACATAACACATATTTTCATCTTACGTACAAACTTTTTGTAGCAACTCAGCCCATCAATTCAATCTAATCGACATATGAGGCAACAAACTAGTGCATTTCTATTTGTACTCACCATATTTCATCTTGAAAACCATACCTACACATTCATCCTGTATATCGAAACACATTATAATCTGTTAACGAGCGCTCGCGAGCTTAACGAGCTTCAAACGAGCCGAGCCGAGCAGGGTTTTCTAACGAGCTTAACGAGCCGAGCCTTAACGAGCACGAGCTTAACGAGTACGATCTTAACGAGCCGAGCTGCTCGTTAGTCCACCCCTAGGCATGACCAACGGTGGTATCACCTTGGTGATGCCCCGACCCATCCACATAAGCCCATGAAGTTGAGGCCGCTGGTTAGTTTTGCATCTACCCAACGCATCCATGGCTTCGTGACGTTGTCATCAGCGACAACCATGTGCGAGGTAGATAGCTCCTGTCTCTCCTCTGCTCCCTTTTCTCATCTCTTTTTTGCCTTTTCATCTCACTCCTCACTTTATCAATCGAGGAACCCGCCTCTTCTGCAAGTGTCCGTCCCGTCTGCGAGGCACCCGCTGAGCTGCCGGCATGGCGTCCGAGCCGAGCTGGCTTGCGAGGCAGCAGGGCTGGGGCTACCCATTGGCCATGCCCTAATAACCGTGAAAAAGAAGAGGTTGCGGATTATGACTTTGTCGTTTGATGGGAGGAGAGAATGACGTTTTGATCTATATATCTACAGTGTGTTTATTGAAAAACATTCTTTGGAGTACTAACAATGTGATGCCCATAAGGGTAAAAAAACAAAACAATGTGATGTCATTTGTAAAAAATGTGTTGGATCTTTCTATACGAAGGACATCACATTGAGTAAAAAATGTGGATCTTTCTATACAAAGAACATCACATTGTTTTGTTTGTTTGTTTTAAGTTTTAACTAGAAATGCATTTCGTAACTTCACCTCGCACAGCCCACTTGTCGACGACCAATTCATACACAAAGTTAAGAACTTGCTCCTTCCAACATTAGTAGAGCATACCAACCCTAAAGTTGAACGCTGCAAGGCCATGAGCTACCTTATTACACTCACGTTTATGGAATTTGAAATCAAAAGCTTCAAAGGAGGCAAAACAAAAGGCTAGCGGCTCTCTCACGAGTACACCTATAAATGACTAATCATAGTCGCCAATAGTGAGGGCATTGACGAGGTGGAGCAAGTTTGACTCGAAGGTCTCCCAACATATGCCCCATTTCAGCAGCTCCTTCAATAGCTTTGACGCATGTTGTAGCTTTCGATAGTAATGGGGTGACCAAATGGTCCAGGGTTGACAGGGTAAACATATGAAGTAATGACAAATTCAGAATAATATAGGCCTAACATAGATGAATAATCATACACCAAAAAACATATCTTAGGGCTTCTTGGACTCGAAAAATGCCTACATTTTTGGCTAGTTGAAATCCATAGAAGAATCCCACTATGGGTTGTTGTTCAATCACATGATTTAATCATATAGGAAAATTGTCCACAAATTTAAAAGAAAAATCTCGGTTGTCCCCTCGAAAAAAATCATCTGCTTTCCTATCATGAAACCAAACACACTTTTGTATGTAGTGTTTGAGTAGATTTGACATTGCAACTCGTCCACCACATACCCTCGCATATTTTAGGAGGCGGTTCTCTTCGGAAAAAAACGAGGATTAATCCTCTGAAAATAAATTGAGGGCATAAATGTTGGGAACGTGGCATGCAATTTCAAGAAAATTCCTACGCTCACGCAAGATGTATCTAGGAGATGCATAGCTACGAGAGGGAGAGAGTGTCCACGTACCCTCGTAGACAGAAAGCGGAAGTGTTTGCCAACGCGGTTGATGTAGTCGAACTTCTTCTCATTCCGACCGATCAAGTACCGAACGTACGACACCTCCGAGTTTTGCACACATTCAGCTTGATGACGCCCCTCGAACTCTTGATCTAGCAGAGTGTCGAGGAAGTAGAAGAGTTTTGTCAGCACAACGGCGTGGTGACGGTGATGGTGAAGTTATCCGCGCAGGGCTTCGCCTAAGCACTACGTGAATATGACCGGAGGTGTAAATTGTGGAGGGGGGCGCTGCACACGGCTAACAAACGTTGGTATGTCTTCTAGGCGCCTCCCCCTTCATATATATAGGTGGGAGGGAGAGGGGGCAGCCAAGGGGGCGCCCAAGTAGGAGGAATCCTACTTGGGGCCCTAATCTTATTCGCTCTGCCCCCCTTACCATAATTCCCGAAGGGGAAAGGAAGGAGGAGGTGGGAGAGAAGGAAGGGGAAGGCCGAATCCCTCCCCTTCCTTTCTCTCTTCTCCTCTTTCCTTCCCCCCTATTTCGGCCTACATGGGGCGCACTAGCCCCTTAGGGGCTGGTCTTTCCCACTCTTGGCCCATTAGGCCCATGTAGTTGCCGGGGGATGCCCGGAACCCCTTCCGGTGACCCGATATGTACCTGGTACCCCCGGAACACTTTTGGTGTCCGAATACCATCGTCCTATATATCAATCTTTACCTCTCGACCATTTCGAGACTCCTCGTCATTTTCGTGATCTCATCCGGGACTCCAAACAACATTCGGTTATCAAATCACATAACTCATATAATGCAAAATCATCATCAAACATTAAGCGTGCGGACCCTATGGGTTCGAGAACTATGTAGACATGACCGAGACACCTCTCTGGTCAATAACCAATAGTGGAACCTGGATGCTCATATTGGTTCCCACATATTCTGTGAAGATCTTTATCGGTCGAACCGGTATGACTATATACGTTATTCCCCTTGTCAACGGTATGTTACTTGCCCGAGATTCGATCGTCGGTATCTTCATACCTAGTTTAATCTTGTTACCGGCAAGTCTATTCACTCGTTCCGTAATGCATCATCCTGCAACTAACTCATTAGTCACTTCGCTTGCAAGGCTTCTTATGATGTGCACTACCGAGAGGGCCCAGAGATACCTCTCCGATACTCGGAGTGACAAATCCTAATCTCGATATATGCCAACCCAACAAACACCTTCAGAGATACATGTAGAGCATCTTTATAATCACCCAATTACATTGTGACGTTTGATAGCACACAAGGCATTCCTCCGGTATCCGGGAGTTGCGTAATCTCATAGTCGGAGGAATATGTATTTGACATGAAGAAAGCAGTAGCAATAAAACTGAATGATCATAATGTTAAGCTAACGAATGGGTCTTGTCCATCATATCATTCTCCTAATGATGTGATCCCATTCATCAAATGACAACACTTGTCTATGGCTAGGAAACTTAACCATCTTTGATTAACGAGAGAGGCATTGTCAGGACCCCAATCCTAAGTCACACCGATCTAGCATGTAACACATCATATCTCTTTGCGGCCTCACGCACGGTACTCCCACGGGTTCCACCTTACCTGGCACGGGACCGTTTGTGCCTTTTGGCTCACGTATATGATAGTGTTGCTAGTATCCATATGACAGAGAACCTGCACCGACATGACTAATCATAAACCCAAGGTGGCCCTAACTTACATGTACAGGCATACATGACCCAGCAATGAACGTGTCAAACATCAACGTATGAACCCAAGTCATAGCAAGCTATAAGGATTTAAAGGAACACCGCGTGGCATTTCCCCTAAGGGACAGATACAGGAACGAAAAAGGACACATGCCGGCCAGCCTAAGTGTTCTGGAGCAGTAGCAAGCTACTATGGCTCAGTGGAAACACTAGGAGACATTTCTCCATAAGAGAGGAAACCAAGAATAAACAACTAGGTTGTCGGATCCCACACATACCAAGCATTTCAAAACCATACACATAATATGCTCGATATGTGCAAATACAACATGGCATCACAACAAAACTCTATGACTCCAAGTATTTATTTAGAAGGCTCCGAAGAGTTAGATATTACAAGCATGGGTCTCATGACCCAACATACAGAGCATACAAGCAACGAAAGCATAACATGTCTAAGTACAGACAACTACAAATCAAAAAGGCTGAGAAGCCTGACTATCTACACGACCCTCCCAAGGATACAAGATCGTAGCTGAGGTAACAAGCTAAATGTTGAAGTCCACGCAGAACTACTAGTGAGACTGAAGTCTCTCTGCAAAAACATAAATTAAGAAAATGTGAGTACAGATGCACCCAACAAGACTTACATCAAAACTATCTACATATGCATCAGTAACAATAAAGGATTAGTGGAGTTTAACTGGAACAAGCTGATACGTCTCCAACGTATCTATAATTTTTGATTGTTCCATGCTATTATATTACCCGTTTTGAATGTTTATGGGCTTTACTTTACACATTTATATCATTTTTGGGACTAACCTACTAACCGGAGGCCCAGCCCGTATTGCTGTTTTTTTTGCCTATTTCAGTATTTCAAAGAAAAGGAATATCAAACGGAGTCCAAACGGAATGAAACCTTCGGGAGCGTGATTTTTGGAACGAACGTGATCTAGAGGACTTAGAGTGCAAGTCAAGAAGCAGCCGAGGCGGCCACGAGGGTGGAGGGCGCGCCCCCCTATCTCGTGGGCCCCTCGGGCGGCCACCCACCTACTTCTTCCTCCTATATATACCCACGTACCCCGAGAACATCAAAGGAGCCCACGAAAAACTATTTCCACCGCCGTAACCTTCTGTATCCACGAGATCCCATCTTGGAGCCTTCGCCGGCGCTCCGCCGGAGGGGGAATCGACCATGGAGGGCTTCTACATCAACACCATAGACCCTTCGATGAGTTGTGAGTAGTTTACCACAGACCTTCGGGTACATAGTTATTAGCTAGATGACTTCTTCTCTCTTTTTGGATCTCAATACCATGTTCTCCTCGATCTTCTTGGAGATCTATTCGATGTAACTCTTTTTGCGGTGTGTTTGTCGAGATCCGATGAATTGTGGGTTTATGATCAAGTTTATCTATGAGAAATATTTGAATCCCCTCTGGATTATTTTATGTATGATTGAGTTATCTTTGCAAGTCTCTTTGAATCATCAGTTTGGTTTGGCCTACTAGATTGATCTTTCTTGCAATGGGAGAAGTGCTTAGCTTTGGGTTCAATCTTGCGGTGTCCTTTCCCAGTGACAGCAGGGGCAGCAAGGCACGTATTGTATTGTTGCCATTGAGGATAAAAAGATGGGGTTTATATCATATTGCATGAGTTTATCCCTCTACATCATGTCATCTTTCTTAATGCGTTACTCTGTTCTTTATGAACTTAATACTCTAGATGCATGTTGGATAGCGGTCGATGTGTGGAGTAATAGTAGTAGATGCAGGCAGGAGTCGGTCTACTTGTCGCGGACGTGATGCCTATATACATGATCATGCCTAGATAATCTCATAATTATTCACTTTTCTATCAACTGCTCGACAGTAATTTGTTCACCCACCGTAATACTTATGCTATCTTGAGAGAAGCCACTAGTGAAACCTATGGCCCCCGGGTCTATCTCTTATCATATAAGCTTTCAATCTACTTTTATTTGCATCTTTACTTTTCCAATCTATATTATAAAATACCAAAAATATATTTATCTTATCATACTATCTTTATCAGATCTCACTTTCGCAAGTGGCTGTGAAGGGATTGACAACCCCTTTATTGCGTTGGTTGCGAGTTCTTTGTTTGTTTGTGTAGGTGCGTGGGACTTTTGAGGAGCCTCCTACTGGATTGATACCTCGGTTCTCAAAAACTGAGGGAAATACTTATGCTACTATTGTTGCATCACCCTTTCCTCTTCAAGGAAAACCAACGCAAGCTCAAGACGTAGCAAGAAGGATTTCTGGCGCCGTTGTCGGGGAGGTCTTCGCTCAAGTCAAGACATACCAAGTACCCATCACAAACTCATCTCCCTCGCATTTACATTATTTGCCATTTGCCTCTCGTTTCCCTCTCCCTCACTTCACCCTTGCCATTTTATTCGCCCTCTCTTTCCCAATCTCCTCTCTCTCTTTCGCTTGCCTTTTTGTTTGCTTGTGTCTCCATGTGCCTTCTATGTGCTTGCATCTTTCTTGCTAAGTCTATTGTTATGGATCCACTTAAAGTGTTCTACTTGGATCATCTTAGATCCTTATGCGCTCGTGCTGAAACCCCAACTAGCCTAGTTGATGGGAAATCTTTAGATGAGAATGCTCATTTTGTGCATCATTGTGTGTCTCAAAAAGGGGTACTCTTATGGGATCAAATAAACCGTTTGTTGTGTTATGCTTGGAATCTTTGTGAAATTTGTGATTTTACTTGTTGCTCTAAGAACCCTAAAAAACACCTTCCCTACCTATGTGAGTTTAATGATAATGAAATCTTATCTTCTTATGCAAAGGGTGTTTATAGTTATTATGATATCGAACAAATTGAAGAATTTGTTGCTTTTAAGGGTGCTTATGAAGTTGCTTCTTTGATTGAAAAGTATGATATTACTCTCTACGAATCTGAAAATTTTGACATACTTAAATATTGCTATGAAAACTATGCTCATAATGCCTATGTCAAAGAATTTATTGAGAGAATGACTGTTGCTTTGGAAGAAAATAATGATATGCATGAATCTATAGATAATGATTCCAATGATTTGATTGAAATATCCCTTGATGAACATGATGCTTGCTATTCTTGTGGCCATGATGCCAATATTTTTGAAGACGAATTTGCTATAATTCCTTATGTTAAACATGAGATCGTTGCTATTGCACCCATACTTGGTGGTTCCTTCGATGAAAAGCATGATTGCAATGATGTTATTATAAATTCTCTTATGTCAATTGTGCTAATAATATGCAAAACCCTAAGCTTGAGGATGCTAGTTTTGCTATATCTACTATTTGTTGCAATGATCATGATGGGGGTGATTCTTCTTATGATCTTGAAAATATATTTAAGCCCCATGATGAATATGAGATTGATAATAGTGTTTGCAATATTATTGAAAGTGGGTTTGGAAGAGTGTCAACTTTAGATCCCACATATTTGGAGAATGTTCAATCTCATAATTTTTTTGATAAAAGTGGGTTTGGAGAGGTCATGACTTTAGTTAATGTTAATCCCACTATTTTGGAAGAGTGTCAACTTCACATGCATGTGGATCGTGTTGAGAATATGTTATGTGATAGCTATTTTATTGAATTTGCCTATGATCCTACATGTAATTATTATGAGAGAGGAGAATATGGTCGTAGAAATTTTTATATTACTAAATTACCTCTCGTCATGTTGAGATTGATATCATCTCTTTCTTCTTCCTTGCATATGTTAGTTTTTGCTTGTGTTGCAAATTTGTTTGCTTATAATATGCCTATGCATAGGAATTATGTTAGACTTAGATGTGTTTAGTCACGTGTTTTATGATGCTCTCTTTATGCTTCAATTCTTGTCTCTCATGTGAGCATCATTGAAATCTCTATGCCTAGCTTGGGGCGTCAAACGACAGCGCTAGTTGGGAGGCAACCCAATTTTATTTGTGTTTTTTGTTTTTGTTTCTGTTTAGTAATAATTTTTGCATCTACCTTCTGTTTAGATGTGTTTTTATGTTTTAATTAGTGTTTGTGCCAAGTAGAGCCTATAGGATAACCTATGGTGATAGTTAATTTGATTCTGCTGAAAAACAGAAACTTTGCACGCACGAAATTAGTTTTGTTAAATCACAGAAACGTGCTTTTGCGTTGATTATTTTTTCTGTAGTTCAACAGAAAAATTTCCCAGGACTTCCTATTTTGGTAGGATTTTTAGAGTTCCATAAGTATTCGTGGGTTACAGATTGCTACAGACTATTCTGTTTTTGACAGATTCTGTTTTTCGTGTGTTGTTTGCTTATTTTGATGCATCTATGGCTAGTATTAAGTGGTATGAACCATAGAGAACTTGTAATACAGTAAGTTTAACACCAATATAAATAAATAATGAGTTCATTACAGTACCTTATGTGTTGGTTTTGCTTTCTTTCACTAATGGAGCTTATGAGATTTCCTGTTGAGTTTTGTGTTGTGAAGTTTTCAAGTTTTGGGTAAAGATTTGATGGACTATGGAATAAGGAGTGGCAAAATCCTAAGCTTGGGGATGCCCATGGCACCCCAATATATTCAAGAATAGCCAAAAGCCTAATCTTGGGGATGCCCCTGGGAAGGCATCCCCTCTTTCGTCTTCGTTCATTGGTAACTTTACTTGGAGCTATATTTTTATTCGCCACATGATATGTGTTTTGCTTGGAGCGTCTTGTATGATATTAGTATTTGATTTTTAGTTTACCACAATCATCCTTGCTGTACACACCTTTTGGAAAGAAGCCCACTTGATTAGAATTTATTAGAATACTCTATGTGTTTCACTTATATCTTTTGAGCTAGATAGTTTTTGCTCTAGTGCTTCACTTATATCTTTTAGAGCACGGCGGTGACTTAATTTTGAAGAAATTATTGATCTCTCATGCTTCACTTATATTATTTTGAGAGTCTTTTAGAACAGCATGGTATTTGCTATGGTTATAAAATTGGTCCTAGAATGGTAGGCATCCAAGCTGGGTATAATAAAAACTATCATAGAAAGTGAATTTGATGCTATGATCAATTTAATACTTGATAATTGTTTTGAGATATGGAGGTAGTGATATTAAATTCATGCTAGTTGGGTGATTATGAATTTAAAGAATGCTTGTGTTGAAGTTTGTGATTCCCGTAGCATGCACGTATGGTGAACCGCTTTGTGATGAAGTTGGAGCACAACTTTATTTATTGATTGTCTTCCTTATGAGTGGCAGTCGGGGATGAGCGATGGTCTTTTCCTACCAATCTATCCCCCTAGGAGCATGCACATAATACTTTGTTTTTGATGACTTGTAGATTTTTGCAATAAGTATATGAGTTCTTCTGACTAATGTTGAGTCCATGGATTATACGCACTCTCACCCTTCCACCATTGCTAGCCTCTCTTGTACCGCGCAACTTTCGCCAGTACCATACACCCACCGTATACCTTCCTCAAAACAGCCACCATACCTACCTATTATGGCATTTCCATGGCCATTCCGAGATATATTGCCATGCAACTTTCCACCGTTTCGTTTATATGACACGCATCATCATTGTCATATTGCTCTTTGCATGATCATGTAGTTGACATCGTATTTGTGGCAAAGCCACCTTCATAATTTTCATACATGTCGCTCTTGATTCATTGCATATCCCGGTACACCACCGGAGGCATTCATATAGAGTCATATCTTGTTCTAGTTTTGAGTTGTAAGTAAATAAAAGTGTGATGATCTTCATTATTAGAGCATTGTCCCGGTGAGGAAAGGATGATGGAGACTATGATTCCCCCACAAGTCGGGATGAGACTTCGGACTTTATAAAAAAAGGTCAAAAAAAGAGAAAGGCCAAAGAAAAAAAGAAAGGAAAAAAAAGAAAGAAAAGAAAAAATGTATAATGAGAGAAAAAGAGAGAAGGGACAATGCTACTATCCTTTGTGCCACACTTGTGCTTCAAAGTAGCACCATGAGCTTCATGATAGAGAGTCTCCTATGTTGTCACTTTCATATACTAGTGGGAATTTTTCATTATAGAACTTGGCTTGTATATTCCAATGATGGGATTCCTCAAAATGCCCTAGGTCTTCGTGAGCAAGCGAGTTGGATGCACACCCACTTAGTTTCTTTTGTTGAGCTTTCATACATTTATAGCTCTAATGCATTTGTTGCATGGCAATCCCTACTCACTCACATTGATATCTATTAATGGGCACCTCCATAGCCCGTTGATACGCCTAGTTGATGTGAGACTATCTTTTCCCTTTTTGTCTTCTCCACAACCACCATTCTATTCCACATATAGTGCTATGTCCATGGCTCACGCTCATGTATTGCGTGAAAGTTGCAAAAGTTTGAGATTACTAAAGTATGAAACAATTGCTTGGCTTGTCATTGGGGTTGTGCATGATTAAATACTTTGTGTGATGAAGATAGAGCAACAGCCAGACTATATGATTTTGTAGGGATAACTTTCTTTAGCCATGTTATTTTGAGAAGACATGATTGCTTGATTAGCGTGCTTGAAGTATTACTATTTCTTATGTCAATATGAACTTTTATTTTGAATCATTTGGATCTGAACATTCATGCCACAATAAAGAAAATTACATTGATAAATATGCCAGGTAGCATTCCACATCAAAAATTCTGTTTTTATCATTTACCTACTCGAGGGCGAGCAGGAATTAAGCTTGGGGATGCTTGATACATCTCCAAAGTATCTATAATTTTTGATTGTTCCATGCTATTATATTACCCGTTTTGGATGTTTATGGGCTTTACTTTACACATTTACATCATTTTTGGGACTAACCTACTAACCGGAGGCCCAGCCCGTATTGCTGTTTTTTTTGCCTATTTCAGTATTTCGAAGAAAAGGAATATCAAACGGAGTCCAAATGGAATGAAACCTTTGGGAGCGTGATTTTTGGAATGAACGTGATCTAAAGGACTTGGAGTGCAAGTCAAGAAGCAGCTGAGGCGGCCACGAGGGTGGAGGGCGCGCCTCCCTATCTCGTGGGCCCCTCGGGCGGCCACCCACCTACTTCTTCCTCCTATATATACCCACGTACCCCGAGAACATCAAAGGAGCCCACGAAAAACTATTTCCACCGCCGTAACCTTCTGTATCCGCGAGATCCCATCTTGGAGCCTTCGTCGGTGCTCCGCCGGAGGGGGAATCGACCACGGAGGGCTTCTACATCAACACCATAGCCCCTCCGATGAGTTGTGAGTAGGTTACCACAGACCTTCGGGTACATAGTTATTAGCTAGATGGGTTCTTCTCTCTTTTTGGATCTCAATACCATGTTCTCCTCGATTTTCTTGGAGATCTATTCGATGTAACTCTTTTTGCGGTGTGTTTGTCGAGATCTTATGAATTGTGGGTTTATGATCAAGTTTATCTATGAGAAATATTTGAATCTCCTCTGAATTCTTTTATGTATGATTGAGTTATCTTTGCAAGTCTCTTCGAATTATCAGTTTGGTTTGGCCTACTAGATTGATCTTTCTTGCAATGGGAGAAGTGCTTAGCTTTGGGTTCAATCTTGCGGTGTCCTTTCCCAGTGACAGCAGGGGCAGCAAGGCACGTATTGTATTGTTGCCATCGAGGATAAAAAGATGGGGTTTGTATCATATTGCATGAGTTTATCCCTCCACATCATGTCATCTTTCTTAATGCGTTACTCTGTTCTTTATGAACTTAATACTCTAGATGCATGCTGGATAGCGGTCGAAGTGTGGAGTAATAGTAGTAGATGCAGGCAGGAGTTGGTCTACTTGTCGCGGACGTGATGCCTATATACATGATCATGCCTAGATAATCTCATAATTATTCGCTTTTCTATCAATTGCTCGACAGTAATTTGTTCACCCACCGTAATACTTATGCTATCTTGAGAGAAGCCACTAGTGAAACCTATGGCCCCCGGGTCTATCTCTTATCATATAAGCTTTCAATCTACTTTTATTTGAATCTTTACTTTTCCAATCTATATTATAAAATACCAAAAATATATTTATCTTATCATACTATCTCTATCAGATCTCACTTTCGCAAGTGGCCATGAAGGGATTGACAACCCCTTTATTGCGTTGGTTGCGAGTTCTTTGTTTGTTTGTGTAGGTGCGTGGGACTTTTGAGGAGCCTCCTACTGGACTGATACCTTGGTTCTCAAAAACTGAGGGAAATACTTACGCTACTATTGTTGCATCACCCTTTCCTCTTCAAGGAAAACCAACGCAAGCTCAAGGTAGCACAAGACAGCTTTGACTCAGTGGCTATCTTGAACTACGTCTGCAAGTAACTCTTTTGAGGTGGCGCACACGAGTCCACATATTCACCATATCAATACACCACTATGGATCCGCTCTCGTCTCTCTATGAGAAGGCCATCCATAGCACTCACGCTTATCTTGCACATTTTAGAGTATCCACTTTCACTTGTCTATGAACTGTATAGGCAACCCAGTAGTCCTTTACCGCGGACGCGGCTATTCGAATAAATCATGTTAACCCTGCAGGGGTGTACTTCTTCACACATGTTTCCACCACTTAGCGTCTGCACACGACATGTGCTCAGCAGACTTCAAGCGAAAGCCGACGTGGGTGTAGACCACGACCTGAGTAACCACACAAGTCCCTAGTCCAGGTTTATCGCCTATTCAGGTCCCATCTGCAGGGAGTCCAATCAAGGTTTCCACTACGGCCCCGAATGATGTGTGCAGGGTTCCCGAGACACCAAATGGGTGACTCGGTACACCAGGCCACTTGCCTACTGCATCATAGCCCACCCCTCCGGTCAGCGCTACGCACGGCCTCTAGCATACTACAAACACCAGAAACTACTTGCAACTCTTGGACAGAGGACAAGGGCAGTTAATAAGTCGAGTGGGGTCATATTTCAGGGCCCAATGTGTGGTATTAGCTATTCTTGGATCACAAACATAGAACTCGGTTCCTAAGGACGGTTCCAATGAAACAACCCACCATGTACTCCTACATGGGCTCTCATCAATACCTTTACCAAATCGTGTTCACACACTTAGCTCTCACATAGTAGGACATGATGACCACATTCCAATTCATCCCCGATGAATCAGACCTGACACAACTCTAAGCATAGCAGGCATAACAAGCAAGCAAGAATGAGTAGGCACATCATGGCTCAAACAAATCCTACTCATGCTAGTGGGTTTCAACTATTTACTGTGGCAAGACAGGTCATGCAGAGGAAAGGGGTTCAACTATCGCAGCATGTAACAGTTGAAAGATTGTTGTCCTAATGCAGTAAAAGAGAGCAAGAGCGAGAGAGTGGGATTGTATCGGAATTCTCAATGGGGTTTTGCTTGCATGGCACTTCTAAAGATGATATAGCTCTTCACTAGTGTCATTGAACTCAACGTCAGAAAACGTCTACTGAGGGGGAAACAACACCGGTAACAAAGAAGGAACATAATCAATGCAATGCAACAATATGATGCATGAATGTGACATGGCAATATGCTGTGATTTGAGCTAATGCAGCTAGCAACGATTTAAATGGAGTTGGTTTGAGCACTATATTCAAAATCACCTCCATATGTGATCATTCAAATGACATTTATTTGATTTGTCCAATTCAGCAGCTATAAGTTGTCAACATGCATGAAAATGGTACAAATGGATAAATTGGATTTTTCTGATGATTTTTTGTATATAAATTATTTCATTTAGAGTTAGGGTTGAATTTCTAAGAATTTTTGAAGTTTTGGATATTTTCTGAAATAAATAAATCATTTCTGATTTATTTTAAATCCCAAAAAATATTTACTATGTCAACATGATGTCATGATGACCTCAGCAGGTCAACTGACCGCTCCAAGTCAAATTTGACCAGTGGGGCCCACATGTCAGTGTCACAACTAATTAATGGAGTTAATTAGTACTAGGTTAAATACTAACCTAAGTTAATCAGGGCCTAGGCCCACATGTCAGTGACTTAGTGGGTTAACTAAATGTTAATTAGCACTAAGCTAAAATTAGCAGGGCTTTGGGCCCACCTGTCAGTGACCCAGGGGGAGTTAAACCCCTGGTCAAACGAGGCCAAGCGTGGCAGAGCGGCTCGGAATTTACCCTCCGGCAACCAAACGAGCGGCCGAGACCATCTACAGAGAGCTGGCACTCGCGCACATCCGTTGGTGCAGGTGGCTCGAGCTGAGGTCGACTGAAACGACGATGACGTCGACAGGTGCGACAGCCGTGGTTCAGGCGCGCTCGAAATCGACGATGTGGTGCGCCATAGGACGAACACGTGGTGGTTTTTGGCTCCTGGAAGGGTGCAGAGCACGGTGATGCGCTCGGTTTCGAGCCTCGGCGGCTACAGCGACGACGGTGACATCACCGACGACATGGAGCTCATGGCCGGGGTCGGAGCTAGAGCATGCGCAGGAGTGAAGGAAGAGGGGCAAAAGAAAGGGGAGCTCACGGTGGACTCACAGAGCAGGTAAGTGGCTCGGGGGAACTTCTCTAGCGACGAATCGACGAAGGAGATCTCCGGTAGCCGATGAGGGGAATGGCGGTGCTGGCGGCATCCACGGGCTTCCGGCGTCGCTTGACTCGGCGAAGAAGGCATAGGTGACGGAAACGGGCCTCATGGATGTGTTGGGGAGGCGAGGTGGTGGCACTGGCCGCGGGAACAGCGAGCGGCGGTGATGGCGGCGCTCGGGTGTGCATGAGTGAGAGAGACAGAGCAGAGGGAGAGTGAGCGAGAGGGTCACCAGGTTCCAGGCGTCCACAGGAAGGAGATCTCCAGCATCGCGCTGGCCAGGGTGGCCAGGCAGGCAGCTGTGTGCCAACGCACGCTAGCGTCGTGCTCGCCTTGCCTCTGCCACTAAGCAGAGGTTGAAGACATGGATGCCCTTGGTGGGCTGGGCTGGTTTCCTGGGCTACCTGGAACAGTACCAGGCCGCAAGTAGGTTTTCTAGGTGAGTCTCTCTCTTTTCTTTTCTTTCTTTTTTAATTTCCTGTAATCTATTTTGATTTGATTCAAAATCAAATCATTTCAAAGTCTTCTGAAATTTAATATGAGGACTAAATGGATTTTTTCCAGAGTCCCACAAAAAGTTTCAGAATAATTGGACATATATTTCTTTTATAGCAGAAATAAATCCAACTCAAATACATTATGATTTAATTTCAAATGCCCAAAATAATTACTTTTAGTCCTCTAAAAGTATTGGTTTGAATTTTACCTCTTGCCAATATTTTCAAAGACTAAGAGGAACATTTTCCTGGACTTCTTTGAAGAGATTTTAATGTTGATTATTTCTGAAATGATTTCTGAGGGTTTCAACTAACCTCAATTCAAGTTTCATAAACATAACTATGATGATGACATGATGAGATGCAAAGACAAACAAGGCTAATCTAGGGTTGTGACAACTCACCCCCACTAAACAAGAATCTCATCCTGAGATTCAAGACGTGAGGTAAGAAGACACACGGGACACAAAGCTAACACGATCTTCATGATCCAACTATGACGACAGAAAGAAACTCTACAAGAATCGATCTTCTTGAAGATTGAGCAACTCATGATCAACTCATGGAATGAGACATTGAAACATCTCTCGAGTTGAGACGCAAAACATACATCCAGAGCGATGGAGTGAAACAGATGACGAAAGTTCACTTGGTAGGCAACAATTCCATGCTTAAGTAAGATGGTGCATGGTTTCAACGTAGCGAGGAGTTAACTGCCATGATTTCATAATGGGCCACCTTAGGGAAGGTGACTCGTAGAATTATTCTCTTAAGTGTCAAAAAGAATTACTGGTGATACAAGATCATTAAAACTCTTTATACTAGCCTGAGGCAAACACAATCAATCATTTGAAGGAGTTCGAAAGAATGACATACTCGGACTAGGATGGATGATGTGGACTACCTTATTGAAGACAACGCATTGGATGATTTTTGCTTATCATCAGGAATGGATGGGACCCATGGTAGGACCACTTTTGAAGGTGATCCTGGATAGCAATTACTGAGAAGGCAGACCATAGTAAAATTGCACAGTGGTGGGTGCAAGCTGGGAACAAAATGCAAATGTTGGGAATGATTCTAGTAACTGGGAAAAAACACAATAGTAGAGAGTGATTCCACTATCTGAATGGTTATAGCATAGTCGAAGAAACTGGGAGCAAATCCCAAATAATGTCGACGATAAAACCTAGTGCTTGCTTGTGTTCTCAAGAACTTGAGCACTTCCATATTCATCAAGGTTTGCCAACATCTGCCAAGATCTTGGCAACACCTCGTACTACCATGATGAATATTGGTGGAGGATGAAGATGCAAAGGAAGATAACACCTTCTCAGATTTCACCTTAGCGAGACCAAGGAAACAAAATTTGGATGATCGACCGAGAGACATTTAGCACTCCGCTTCTAATGTTCTCCTTGATGTGCTAGCATAACCCATTTATAGATATGGTTTGGTATCTAAAACATCAAGTAAAAGGTCGAACTGCGGGAGCACAAGAATCCATAAGGAACAAATACTGGAGTAAATCCTATGAAATCCTTGTGGGGAGGTGGCCAACTTCCTCAATCAAGATACTACAATAATAGGTCTTCCGATTGGGTGTGTTGGCCACGACATCCACTTTACCGGGTTAAAGAGAGACCAATATTATAATTCTTGGGAAATGTTCCAACCATAATATCTGCCTGAGATTCAAATCTAGTTGGTGTCAGGATATTTCAGATAGCATGTCTGGAAAGAAAGTTTGCAACACAAACCGACGAGATGACGTTGCGAGATTCTCACGAAATGGACTATGGTAGTAAGCTCCAAAACATGAGCTGGTTCTGCTACATACATGTGAACACATTGTCCCAGACAAGCATGACCACATAGTAGTCTTACAACGAAACACTACCGAGTTCTGGTTGGGAACCATCATCAAGGATAACGGAATCTTGTACAAATCCGTCTGGTACCTTCAGGACGAGCACTTAGAACTTATTATCCTTGAACAAATCAATCAATGGCTTGGTGTGCTAGGGATACATATAGAGTAAAGGTTGCAAGTCTCCAAACCATAGAATACTTCACACGTATGCATGAGTGATTTGGGATGATTTCTGAGGAAGCAAAACAATCTTTCTTGACTCCACGGCGGCAACTTACATCAAATGCACGTGAATTAGAGGAATTCACTTCTTTCATCCAACATATGTGTTATAGGGTGGACACCCTAAGCGTAGATCTTTCACGAATTGGAGGGGAATCCACGAAGAACGCGAAGAACACAAAGAACAAGAGGGGAAATCACAAGAAGAAAACACTCAAGAACAAGTCCAATCACACATCCACTAGACTCACAATCACACAAGATCCACAAAGGTACAAGAACAACAAAGGGAAACAAGATACATGGTAAAGTTCATCCCAAATCCTATGAAGGAGATGAGGTCTTGATGATCTAGATAGATCCTTCCCACAAGGGGGTCTTGAATCCCAAAGTATCTTCTCCAATGGAGGCCTTGAACTCCAATGGAGTCTTCTCCCTCAAGAGGAAACCCACAAGGGGAGATACATGAGCTAAGCTCTAATGTCTAGTTCTAATCTTAGCTAACCCTAAAAACTGAGAGGAGCATGGAATACATAGTCTAGGGGCGAAAAGGTATGGGCCTCAGTGGTAACACGGGCTTTTTAGCCCAATTCGTAGTGAAACTGGGCCTACCGGACAGTCCGGTGGTAAGGACCGGACAGTCTGGTGGTAAGGACCGGACAGTCCAGTGAGGACAGACACATTTTCATGTGCCATCGGACTGTCTGTTGTGGGGACCAGACTGTCCGGTAGTGCAATTTTAGTGCTACCGGACTGTTCGCTATGGGACCGGACTGTCCGGTAGTGCAATTTCTGCACGCTTCCTTTTCTTCATCTTGACACTTCCGGTCAGCTCTTGGGTCTTGGGGTCCTTCTCCTTGTCCTCCGGGAAGCTTCCTAGCTGCTTGGTGGCGGCTGCCCCCGTACCTAATGATGCGCAATGTTCCATGGTGAGGTAGCAACCAAGTCCAATGGATATATTGCTGTAAATCTCGAAGAGGAGTGGGTTCACCTTAAGTCCGGTAGGTCCACTTGGGGCTTGATACGTCTCCAACGTATCTATAATTTTTGATTGCTCCATGCTATATTATCTACTGTTTTGGGAAATATTAGGCTTTACACTTTTATATTATTTTTGGGACTAACCTATTAACCGGAGGCCCAGTCCAGATTTGCTGTTTTATGCCTATTTAAATGTTTCGAGGAAAAGGAATATCAGACGGAGTCAAAACGGAACGAAATCAACTAGAGAAGTTATTTTTGGAAGGAAAGCAACCCAGGGAACTTGGAGTGCATGTCAGGGGAGATACGGGCTTCCCACGAGGGTGGCGCCCCCCCGGGTGCGCCCCCTACCTCGTGGGCCCCTCGTAGCTCCTCCGACGTACCCCCTGCACCCATATATACTCTTGTACCCTAAAACTTCCAGAACAGAAGATAGATCGGGAGTTCCGCCGCCGCAAGCCTCTGTAGCCACCAAAAACCTCTCGGGAGCCCATTCTGGCGCCCTACCGGAGGGGGATCCCATCACCGGTGGCCATCTTCATCATCCTGGCGCTATCCATGACGAGGAGGGAGTAGTTCACCCTCGGGGCTAAGGGTATGTACCAGTAGCTATGTGTTTAATCTCTCTCTCTCGTGTTCCTCTATGGCACGATCTTGATGTATCCCGAGCTTTGCTATTGTAGTTGGATCTTATGATATTTCTCCCCCTCTACTCTCTTGTGATGAATTGAGTTTCCCCTTTGAAGTTATCTTATCGGATTGAGTCTTTTATGAGAACACTTGATGTATGTCTTGGTGATCAACTTGTGGGTTTCGTGACATTGGGAACCTATGCATAGGGGTTGGCACACGTTCTTGACTCTCCGGTAGAAACTTTGGGGCACTCTTTGAAGTACTTTTATGTTGGTTGGATGAATGTGAGATTGTGTGATGCATATCGTATAATCATGCCCACGGATACTTGAGGTGACAATGGAGTATCTAGGTTACATTAGGGTTTTGGTTGATTTGTGTCTTAAGGTGTTATTCTAGTATGAACTCTTTTATAGATTGATCCGAAAGAATAACTTTGAGGTGGTTTCGTACCCTACCATAATCTCTACATTTGTTCTCCGCTATTAGTGGCTTCGGAGTGACTCTTTATTGCGTGTTGAGGGCTTGTTTCTATGATCTATCTATGTTATTATTGTTGAGAGAACTTGCACTAGTGAAAGTATGAACCCTAGGCCTTGTTTCCTATCATTGCAATACCGTTTACGCTCATTTTTATCTTTAGTTACCTTGCTGTTTTTATATTTTCAGATTACAAAAACCTATATCTACCATCCATATTGCACTTGTATCACCATCTCTTCGCCGAACTAGTGCACCTATACAATTTACCATTGTATTGGGTGTGTTGGGCACACAAGAGACTTTTTTTATTTGGTTGCAGGGTTGTTTGAGAGAGACCATCTTCATCCTACGCCTCCTACGGATTGATAAACCTTAGGTCATCCACTTGAGGGAAATTTGCTACTGTCCTACAAACCTGTGCACTTGCAGGCCCAACAACGTCTACAAGAAGAAGGTTGTGTAGTAGACATCAAGCTCTTTTCTGGCGCCGTTGTCGGGGAGGCTAGGTAAAGGGCACTCACTCACAACCCGTCAACTAAGCTCTGTTCTGGCGCCGTTGTCGGGCAGGTGAGTGCTTGAAGGTATATCTTTAGATCTTGCAATCGAATCTTTCTGTTTCTTGTTTTAGCACTAGTTTAGTTTATAAAAGAAAAACTACAAAAAAATGGAGTTAAGTTTGTCTCATACGTTACATCTTTTTAATACCTTTCATGAGAATGATGGAAAGGAAAATTGTGCTCAAGTGCTAGAAGAAGAATTACATAGAATGCTTGGCATGAAATATGTGAATGATGAGCATGATTGCAATGTTGTTAGTATGAATTCCTTGAATATCCATGATGCTAATGATATGCAAAGCCACAAGCTTGGGGAAGCTATGTTTGATGAATATGATATATTTTATCCCCAAGCTTTGATGAGCAAATTTACTATGATGAAAGAATGCTTCCTATCTATGATGATTATTGTGATGACACGTATGCTATAAAGAATAATGATAACCATGAAACTTGTCATCTTGATCTTAATTTTCAATCACATGATAGTTGTTTTGTTGAGTTTTCTCCCACTACTATTCATGAGAAGAATTTTGCTTATGTGGAAAGTAGTAAATTTTCTATGCTTGTAGATCATGAAAAGAATGCTTTAGGTGCTGGTTATATTGTTGAATTCATTCATGATGCTACTGAAAATTATTATGAGGGAGGAATATATGCTTGTAGGAATTGCAATAATATCAAGTTTCCTCTCTATGTGCTTAAAATCTTGAAGCTATGCTTGTTTTACCTTCCTATGCTTATTGATTATTGTTCCCATAAGTTGTTTGCTCACAAAATCCCTATGCATAGGAAGTGGGTTAGACTTAAATGTGCTAGTCATATGCTTCATGATGCTCCCGTTATGTTTCAATTCTTATCTTTTATGTGAGCATCATTGTCATCATCATGCCTAGCTATAAAGGCATTAAAGAAAAGCACTTGTTGGGAGACAACCCAATACTTATCCTTACTGTTTTTATGTGTTCACATGATTATGCTACTATAGTAATCATGTTTTATAGCTTTTGTTTCAATAAAGTGCCAAGTAAGACCTTTAGGATGGCTTACGGTGATAGTTGTGTTGATCCTGCTGAAAATCAGAAACTTTTGCACCCAGTAAATTAGTTTTGTTAATTCACAGAAACGTGCTTCTGATCTGATTCTTTTTTTTAGAGAAAAGGCCATAGCCCGACTTTATAGATAAAGCCACACGGCAGCGTCACCAAACCGAACAAGAATGAAGCCAACTAGCAAAACATCACAGTACAGCACACCTAGCAAATAGTTTTGGACTAGCAAACGAAGAGGGGATACATGCAACCTGCCATACACGACACACAGGCCGGAAGGGAGAAGATAGAACCAAACTGCGCGAACATCGCCACCTATATTAGACGACGGGGTCCAGCCCAGAGATGTGGGATGCCGAAGCCCGAATTTTGGCGATGAGCAAGTCCAGGGCATCCCGATCTTCATCCTTAGTCAATGATCTCCACTACTGCAATAGTATACATGATTTGAAAAGAACATCAGCAGGCTTAGATGGGAAGATATGTTCAATAGTAAATTTGTTCCTAATAGTCCAAAGAGCCCAGCATAAGGCTCCCAGGCCGACCCAGAACACCCTCTTAGTCACCCCAACCAAAACTTTGGCTAGGTTTCAAAGATCGGAGAATGAGGAAGGGTTCCAAGAAACCTGTAGCCAAGATCTGACACATCTCCAAACCAACTTAGCCAGCACGCAATTGAAAAAAATGTGCTCCGAATTCTCCAGGGCACCACAAAGATGACAAAACTCTGAGCCTGGCCCATTGCGCTTTTTAATCTGGTCAGCCGCCGGGAGGCGGCCACGAAATGCTTGCCACAGGAAAATTTTAATTTTAGGAGGGACTTTGGACTTCCAAACACAGGAAAATCTACTAGAAAGGGTACCACCGATAAGCCTAGAGTACAACGACTTAACTGAAAAACTACTAGAGGCCGAATGAGGCCAAACCACAGCGTCAGACGTCTCCGAGAGCACGGGGAAGCGGACAGAGAGACTTTGCCAGTCTTCCAGCTCTTCAGGAGAAAGGGACCGACGAAAAGCCAGATCCCAATCATTCGCCGCCACCTCTGTGATGGAGATAGCAGGATTAGGGCAATACGAAAACAAAACCGGAAAGCTAACAGCAAGGGGGACATCCCCAGACCACCAGTCCAACCAGAAGCGGACCACCGTCCCATTACCAACGGTAAATTTAACATGTTCCAGGAATGTAGGCCTGACTTTGACAAGGGATTTCCAGAATTGAGACCCGCGACGAGCGGTGGCAAACATGGGGATAGAGTGTGGGAAGTATTTAGCCTTAAGAATCGAAAACCAAAGGGAATCGGCCCCACTAGTCATAATTTTCCACCACCACTTAATAAGCAAACATTTGTTCATCACCTGAGTATTAATAATGCCTAACCCCCAAGGTTTTTAGGCTTACACATATGTTGCCATTTGACCAGCCTATATTTCCGTTTATTATCCGCGGAATTCCAATAGAAGGCTCCCCTATGTTTGTCGAAGCCAGCATGCACGCCAGCCGAAAGAAGATAGAAGCCCATAAGAAACATAGGGAGAGAGGATAAGTAGGAGTTAATCAGAGCAACTTTGCCAGCATTGGTATTGTATCTCCCCCTCCAGGAGAGCACCCTGTTTCCCACTTTAGCGACCGCCGGAGCAAAGTCCTTAGCATGGAGCACGACAGGAGAAATAGGGAGGCCTAGATATGTAAAGGGGAAGGAGCCCAAGGAGCAGTTAAGAAGCCTGGCCACCCGCAAGGCTTCCGCATCATCAACACCCGTCACTAGGACCTCACTTTTAGAAAAGTTAATCTTAAGAACCGATGCAGCTTCAAAACAAAGCAGAATGAATTTAAGGTTGGCAATACATGAGTCATCAAACTCCACCAAGATAATTGTGTCATCAGCATATTGCAAGTGGGAAACCCCCTCCGATAATAAATGGGAGACCACTGGAGAGATGTGGCCACAACGGGCCGCCCTAGTAAGCATGCACGAAAAGGCATCGGCCACAAAATTAAAAAGAACAGGGGAGGCAGGATCCCCTTGGCGGAGGCCCCTTCCATTGGCGAAGAAGTTGCTAATGAACCCATTAACAAAGACGGCAGTATGACCACCCGAGACCAACTGGATGACACGATGAACATAAGCTCCGTCAAAGCCTTTTGCAAGCATGACCTGTCTGAGGAAGGTCCAGCTAACCGAGTCATAAGCTTTCTCAAAATCTAACTTAAGGATAATCGCTTTAGATCTCCGCGTATAAAGGTCGTGAACAATCTCGTGCAAAGATAAGATACCATCAAGAATGAAACGACCCTTGATGAAAG
Source organism: Triticum aestivum (assembly GCF_018294505.1). Classification (NCBI taxonomy): domain Eukaryota; kingdom Viridiplantae; phylum Streptophyta; class Magnoliopsida; order Poales; family Poaceae; genus Triticum; species Triticum aestivum. The sequence continues at coordinate 404,409,615 of NC_057813.1, read as the reverse complement.
CAGATTGGAAGGGGCTAATAACTCTATGCGCAACCGGCGACAGTCGATTCGCAAAACCCTTAGCCAGAAATTTGGCGAAATTATTAATCAATGCAATAGGGCGGAATTGAGAGATTAAATCGGCACCCTTATCCTTGGGGATCAGGGAGATCATAGCGTAGTTCAGTTGGGCGATATCGACAGTACCAAGACAAAAACCCTGGATGACTTTACAAACCAGCTGTTTCAACTGAGGCCAGAATTTGCGAAAGAAAGGAATAGAGAAGCCGTCCGGCCCAGAAGCAGCATTAGGGTTAGATGAATTAACTACATCCCAGATTTCCTGATCAGAAAGAGGGATCATCAAGGAGGCATTCTCCTCGGGCGAGATTTTAAATCCTATGTTCCAAAGGGAGGGGGAGATGGAGAGGCCCGATTGAGGCTTAGCCCCCAGCAACGAAGAAAAGAAGTCCATCACATGAGCCATAATAGCAGACTGATCCAAATATCGCACACCATTAATCATCAAGCTATTGATCCCACAACGTCTTCTCCTACCATTCGCGATCGCAAAGAAATAGGCCGTGGGGGAGTCACCTTCTAGAGTCCAGTTGAGAGTACCCCGTTGGCGGCAATAAACCTCAGCTTGGTGGCGCAACTGCAATAAGGCGGCCTCAAGGTTATATCGAACCACCCATCCATCATCAGAAAGCCCAATCGAGTCGGCCACGTGATCAAGAGACGAGACCTGATCCTCAAGGAAAGATTTGGTATGGCGATCCTCCGCCGCACGGTTACAAGACCATCCTCTAAGGAATTTACGAAGGTTGTAAGAGCACGAGTGCCAATCATCCAGAGGCCCAAAAGAGCGAGAGTTGGAGGACAGAAGGAGGGATATTTTCGAGGCCACCATCTCGATAAAACCAACAACAGACAGCCAAGAGGCATCAAATTGAAATCTAGCCGGAGGCCTAAGGCTGATAGAGCCATCGTCAAGAATTAAGGGGGTATGGTCAGATCCAACTATGCATTTGGCGCCGAGGAAGGCCCTAGGGAACATGGAATCCCACCTGGGACATATGAAGACTCTATCAAGCACATATCTAATAGGGTTAGCCTGATGGTTGGACCAGGTATAGCGGGCACCACCCCGGGGAAGCCCACGAATCGCATTGACACTGATAAAGTCGTTAGAGGCATTAGCTAGAGGCCAGGAGAAGATATTGTTACTTTTATCAGAAGGACACTGCAGAAGATTAAAGTCTCCCTCGATAACCATCGGGAGATTGCAGGATTCGATCTTCACAGATAGCTCATTAAGAAATAGAGGAGACAAAGAATGATTAGCAGGCCCATAAACGACGATAAACTCACACAGAGTATTCATAGCTTTATGACAAAGAACCAAACTAGCCCAAAAGATCCCATGATCAAATGCAACAAAATCGAAGATATCTTTATTAGAGCCTATCAAGATCCCACCAGAGTGACCCGAAGCAGGTAAAAAATTCCAATTGAATTTGTCCATGCCCACGATAGCAGAGAAGTCATTAGGGGAAAAAGCTTCCTTAAAGGTTTCAACCAACCCCACAAAGTCAATTGAACTCGAGCGGATCAAATCTTTGAGTTGGTCGCGGCGCCCCTAGCACCGAACCCTCTAATATTCCAGAATAATGCCCTCATTTATAAGATAAATTCTTGATGCGAAGACTCGACCTGCTAGGAGCCGCGCAGGATTTAACTCGTTTATTTGTGCCCCTCCTAGACAGGTTGGATTGGGGCTGGCCACAACCAGCACCCGCTTCCTCACCCTGACAACTACTGGAAGTCCCAACCTGAGAAGCAATGGCCTCTTTGGCTTTAGCTATGGCCGCCTGAGCCATCTCGTTAGCCCGTATGATAGCAAGAGTAGAACTAGGAGATCCAACAGAATCATCAACCACCACACCCACGTCCGACATAATATTTAAAAGATGATCATCTGAAAGAGAAGGTAAAACCAACCGAACCGGAGAGAAAACAAAAGAGAGGACGGGGGAAGTACCTGGGGGAGGGAGATCCTTCGCCGCAGCCCGCTTCTCAGCCCGCTCCATGATAGAACCACCCGAATTCGCCACCCGCCTGCCTTTGCGAGCCGTGTGCTCTGGATTGGTACACAAATTGCTTAGGACTTCCTAATTTGGTAGGATTTTTGGAGTTCCAGAAGTATACGTTTGATACAGATTACTACAGACTGTTCTGTTTTTGACAGATTCTGTTTTCATTGTGTTGATTGCTTATTTTGATGAATCTATGGCTAGTGAAATAGTTTATGATCCATAGATAAGTTGGAATACAATAGGTTTAATACCAATACAAATAAATAATGAGTTCATTACAGTACCTTGAAGTGGTCTTTTCTTTTCTTTCGCTAATGGAGCTTACGAGTTTTCTGTTGAGTTTTGTGTTGTGGAGTTTTCAAGTTTTGGGTAAAGATTCTATGGACTATGGAATGAGGAGTGGAAAAGAGCCTAATCTTGGGGATACCCAAGGCACCCCAAGGTAATATTCAAGGACAACCAAGAGCCTAATCTTGGGGATGCCCCGGAAGGCATCCCCTCTTTCGTCTTCGTTCATCGGTAACTTTACTTGGAGCTATATTTTTATTCACCACATGATATGTGTTTTGCTTGGAGCATCATTTTCTCTTGTTAGTATTTGCTTGTTGTTAGTTAGAATAATGTTTTGCATCTTTAGTTTCAATAAAAAGTCAAGGATAGCCTTTGCCATGCTTATTTTGCTAGTATACATATTGCTGTTTGAAAAATAGAAAGTTTACCGCTGTTGCAAAAATTCCCTAGAAAAGTCAGAGAGTGGTCTAATGTTGAATCTTTTTGCATACTGAGATATGATAAATTTATTACAGTGGGAAGTTTAGTTCATAATTTTTGGAGTTAGGGAAGTATGATGACTCTTGCATTCTTTACAGACTGTACTGTTTTGGCAGATTGCTGTTATGGTTGCATTGTTTGCATATGTTTGCTTGTTTAATGATTCTATTTGAAGATAGGAGTATTAAATATGCAGAGGCATTTAGTATTCAATGTTGAATAATAATGGTAGTGATTTGTTACAGTAGAAAATGATAAGGTTTTGCATTGGTTTATACTAACCTATCTCACGAGTTCTTGTTGAGTTTGTTGTGAATGAAGCTTTTGATAAAAAGAGAAACCATGATATGAGAGGATTTAAGGAGACACAAAAGTTCAAGATTGGGGATTCCCAAGGCACCCCAAGATAATATTCCAAGAAGTCTCAAGCATCTAAGCTTGGAGATGCCCGGTAGGCATCCCACCTTTCTTCTTCAACAACTATCGGTTAGTATCGGTTGAGCCTAAGTTTTTGCTTCTTCACATGAGTTGTGCTATCCTTGCATTGTAGTTTTCTTTAGATTTGCTTGCTGTTTGAATAAAGTATCAAGATCTGAAATTATTAAATGGGAGAGTCTTCACATAGTTGCATAATTATTCGACTACTCATTGATATTTACTTATATCTTTCGGAGTAGTTTTTGTTATTGCTCTAGTGCTTCTCTTAGATCTTTCACAGCACGGTGGTGGATTTGTTTTAAAGAAAATATTGATCTCTCATGCTTCACTTAGATTATTTTGAGATCATTAATAGCATGGTAATTTGCTTAATATTAATATACTTGGTATTTAAGATATGTGAAACTTTCTTATGAGTGTGTTGAATACTAAGAAAAGTTTGATGCTTGATAATTGTTTTGAGATATGAAGATGGTGATATTAGAGTCATGCTAGTTGGGTGATTATGAATTTAAAGAATGCTTGTGTTGAAGTTAGCAAATCCCATAGCATGCACTATGGTTAAAGTTGTGTAACAATTTTGAAACATGAAGTATACCTGGCTTGTGCATCCTTATGAGTGGCGGTCGGGGACGAGCGATGGTCTTTTCCTACCAATCTATCCCCCTAGGAGCATGCGCGTAGTAATTGATTTTTGATGACTTCTACATTTTTGCAATAAGTATATGAGTTCTTTTGACTAATGTTGAGTCCATGGATTATACGCACTCTCATATTTCCGCCTTTGCTAGCCTCTTCGATACCGTGCATTGCCCTTTCTCACCTTGAAAGTCGGTGCAAACTTCGTCGGTGCATCCAAACCCCGTGATACGATACGCTCTATCACACATAAACCTCCTTATATCTTCCTCAAAACAGCCACCATACCTACCTATCATGGCATTTCCATAGCCATTCTGAGATATATTGGCATGCAACTTCCATCATCATCATCATGACATACATTACTTTTGTCATATTGCCATTGCATGATCATGTAGTTGACATCGTATTTGTGGCAAAGCCACCATGCATTATTTTTCATACATGTCACTCTTGATTCATTGCACCATCCCGGTACATTGCCGGAGGCATTCATATAGAGTCATATCTTGTTCTAAGTTTCGAGTTGTAATCCTTATGTTGTAATCAATAGAAGTGTGATGATCATCATTGTTAGAGCATTGCCCAAAAAGAATAAAAAAGAAAAAAAAGAAGAAAGGCCAAAAAAAAGAAAGGCCCCAAAAAAAGGAAAAAAAGAAAAAGAAAAAGGGGCAATGCTACTATCTCTTTTTCCACACTCGTGCTTCAAAGTAGCACCTTGTCCTTCATGTAGTGAGTCTCATATATTGTGCTTCAAAGTACCACCTTGTTCTTCATGTAGTGAGTCTCATAAGTTGTCTTTTTATACTAGTGGGAATTTTTCATTATAGAACTTGGCTTGTATATTCCTATGATGGGCTTCCTCAAATGCCCTAGGTCTTCATGAGCAAGCGAGTTGGATGCACTCCCACTAGTTTTCTTTTGTTGAGCATTCATATGTCTTGTGCATCCATTGCATGGCAATCCCTACTCCTCATGTTGACATCAATTAATGAGCATCTCCATAGCCCGTTGATTATCCTCGTAAATGTGAGACTTTCTCCTTTTTTGTCTTCTCCACACAATCCCCATCATCATATTCTATTCCACCCATAGTGCTATATCCATGGCTCACACTCATGTATTGCGTGAAGGTTGATTTTTTTTGAGATTATTTAAGTATGAAACAATTGCTTGGCTTGTCATCAGGGGTATAGAAGTTGGGAACATCTTTGTGTGACGAAAATGAAGCATAGCCTAACTATATGATTTTGTAGGGATGAACTTTCTTTTGCCATGTTATTTTGAGAAGACATGATTGCTTTATTAGTATGCTTGAAGTATTATTATTTTTATGTCAATATGAACTTTTGTCTTGAATCTTTCAGATCTGAATATTCATATCACAATTAAGAGGATTTACATTGAAATTATGCCAAGTAGCACTCCGCATCAAAAATTCTTTTTTATCATTTACCTACTCGAGGACGAGTAGGAATTAAGCTTGGGGATGCTTGATACGTCTCCAACGTATCTATAATTTTTGATTGCTCCATGCTATATTATCTACTGTTTTGGGCAATATTGGGCTTTATTATCCACTTTTATATTATTTTTGGGACTAACCTATTAACTGGAGGCCCAACCCAGATTTGATGTTTTATGCATATTTCAGTATTTCGAGGAAAAGGAATATCAGGCGGAGTCAAAACGGAACGAAATCAACTGGAGAAGTTACTTTTGGAAGGAAAGCAACCCAGGGAACTTGGAGTGCACGTCAGGGGAGATACAGGCTGCCCACGAGGGTGGGGGGCGCGCCCACCCCCCCCGGGCGCGCCCCCCTGCCTCGTGGGGCCCCCGTAGCTCCTCCGACGTACCCCCTGCACCCATATATACTCTTGTACCCTAAAACTTCCAGAACAGAAGACAGATCGGGAGTTCCGTCGCCGCAAGCCTCTGTAGCCACCAAAAACCTCTCGGGAGCCCGTTCCGGTGCCCTGCCGGAGGGGGATCCCATCACCGGTGGCCATCTTCATCATCATGGCTCTATCCATGACGAGGAGGGAATAGTTCACCCTCGGGGCTGAGGGTATGTACCAGTAGCTATGTGTTTGATCTCTCTCTCTCTCTCGTGTTCTCTCTCGTGTTCCTCTATGGCACGATCTTGATGTATCCCGAGCTTTGCTATTGTAGTTGGATCTTATGATGTTTCTCCCCCTCTACTCTCTTGTGATGAATTGAGTTTCCCCTTTGAAGTTATCTTATCGGATTGAGTCTTTTATGAGAACACTTGATGTATGTCTTGGTGATCAACTTGCGGGTTTCGTGACATTGGGAACCTATGCATAGGGGTTGGCACACATTCTTGACTCTCCGGTAGAAACTTTGGGGCGCTCTTTGAAGTACTTTTATGTTGGTTGGATGAATGTGAGATTGTGTGATGCATATCGTATAATCATGCCCACGGATACTTGAGGTGACAATGGAGTATCTAGGTGACATTAGGGTTTTGGTTGATTTGTGTCTTAAGGTGTTATTCTAGTACGAACTCTTTTATAGATTGATCCGAAAGAATAACTTTGAGGTGGTTTCGTACCCTACCATAATCTCTACGCTTGTTCTCCGCTATTAGTGGCTTCGGAGTGACTCTTTGTTGCATGTTGAGGGCTTGTTTCTATGATCTATCTATGTTATTATTGTTGAGAGAACTTGCACTAGTGAAAGTATGAACCCTAGGCCTTGTTTCCTATCATTGCAGTACCGTTTACGCTCACTTTTATCTTTAGTTACCTTGCTGTTTTTATATTTTCAGATTACAAAAACCTATATCTATCATCCATATTGCACTTGTATCACCATCTCTTCGCCGAACTAGTGCACCTATACAATTTACCATTGTATTGGGTGTGTTGGGCACACAAGAGACTTTTTGTTATTTGGTTGCAGGGTTGTTTGAGAGAGACCATCTTCATCCTACGCCTCCTACGGATTGATAAACCTTAGGTCATCCACTTGAGGGAAATTTGCTACTGTCCTACAAACCTGTGCACTTGCAGGCCCAACAACGTCTACAAGAAGAAGGTTGTGTAGTAGACATCAGGGCTTGACGTGCTATGAAGGTGTACAAGGAGATGGTCGTAGGATGCTCCGCATCATCCCCTCCCCCTTGGGAAAGATCCGACCTCGGATCAAAAACCAAATCACCATGGGAAAGAGATGGCTTCGCCGTGTAGGAGCGGACGATCACCAAGTACTCATCATCTTCAAGCTCAGAAAGGGCACCCTCCAATATCGCACCGTCTAGTGATTCCTTCAAAAGGAACAAAGACAACAAACACTTGGGAAAACAAATGTGGTTAGCGTTAGGGCAAAACTAAGCATTCAAGAGGTGATTCACCAATCAGGTGTCGTCATCATGCAAAGTATATGGTGTGACAAAGGATTGTGACATGGCATGTAAGCATATCAATCGAGCACAAGCAAAGATATCATGGGGACAAGCATGTAAATGTGAGGTTGTGATGCAAATATGTGTGACAAGATAATAAGAATCCACCTCAAGGTCATAACAAGCATTCACAAAGTGCTCGACGAAAGGTCTATGGTAGGCATAAGAATCATTCACAACACCAAAGAATATGAGATGTCTAAACACATGGGTCAAGTGCAAGACAATCCTAGCATAACGTGCATAGGGTGTAGTGAATATAGTGTGGCACTCAACACAATAGAAAGAGCAATTGTTCATCATATGTGAGGCAATCAAGTCAAGCATGTGACAAGCAATGGGACATGGCATATATGAAGAAATGATATTGGTGCAACCAACCATATGATAGTAGCAAGTAGTCCAAGAATTGGATGCAACACACAAGGTGTATATGTCATGAGGCATGGAAATGTGGCAATCGTTTGTGAAAGCAATATCTTGAACATGTGTGCAAATGATGCAAGCAACACATGAAGTATGATCCACAATATCCGAGCTCAAGAAGGATGTACCTTGAAAATGTGTCCTTGTGCATTCGTCACAATGCCGAAGTGGTAGGAAATGTGGTGTAAAAGTGAGTCATGGTAGAATGTATGAGGCTCTCTCTCAAGAGCTTGAATGGTCAACTCACGTGAAGTAGAAGTCGACACAAAGTCCAAGTATCCTACACATGCACACAACAAAACAAAGAACGTATGCGCATGGTAGATAAACACATCATCCGTCATGATGGTTCTTTTCTCTTGCACATAACCATTAGAAGCAAAAGTGCATGAATAATATGATGCAACAATGGCGATATTCATGGCACTAGGTATATGGTGCAAAGAAGTAAGACAAGCATGCTTCACAAGTAATATGTCAAAATCTCGAAACATATGTGAGAATGCTATGGGGGCAATCTCATGAGCAAGACTATAAGCATTGTTGCACTCAATACATGGCAATTCATCTAGCATGAGAGATGCAACACATGGAGATATATGACAAGAAGCAATATGAATTATGTGCAAAGCATATAGATGGTTGTCATCAGCCGCATGAAATGAGCAAGTATGAATCATGGGTGATGCAACATAAGCAAGCATCACAATCAAGTCGTGCAAACTAGTGGAGGGAAGATGCAACACACTAGAGTAAATCATGGCAATCATGTCATGTGAGCAAATAATAGGCATAGACAATGCACATGACATGTCACAAGCACGAACACAAAGCAAGATCATAGTATCATCATAGGGGTGGGTCACAATGGAACATGGCAACAACAAGAGATATCTCCACCAAGCTTGCAGATACACATACAAGTACTAGAATCAATCATCATGTGTAATGCAAAGCATGGGTCACAATTGCATGGCAAAGGCATAGGAATGGGCATATCATGCAAAGTGAACATGGCAAGATGGGCATATGATATGTAATGGACAATAACCCATAGCCAAGTGAGGGCCATGTAGAAGAAATGCGCGAAGACTTTGGGCGAAGAGAGCGGTGGGAAAAACAATCCATGGGATCCCAAGTCCTCATTGCTCTCTAGAGCTCATTTTGTCAACTCGTGGGATTGCGAGGTTGACAAGTATTCATGGGTACCTACACAAAAGAGACACAAACCAAAGAAATTGTGCGCGTGATAAATGTACACATCATCCATCATGATGTGTATGTGCACGTGTGAATTAGCACAAGATAAGCATCGCTTAAAGAAATTCGATGCATGGTATAAGAACATGTCATCCATCATGAAAGAATACTTGTTATGTATAACACAATGGGGATGCAAATTGAGCACACAATTATATGGCACATCAATAGCATTTTCATTCATGGGGAACATATGGTGCACATAATTATTGGGATCATGCAATGGATGGGATGGATCAAAATCTCCTAACATGTATGAGGAAACTATGGGGGTCTCCTCATGAACAACATTGGAAACATCATATGGAGAAAATGGACAACATCCAAAACAATGCATATCCGAAGCTAGGTGGGCATGGCATGGCATCTGAGATAAATGATGCAAAGGGAACATATCAATATCATCACAAGAAAAACAAATGCCAATAACCATGGGCTTGTAATCTATGCCATATGTGCAAATTGGATTTATTTTAATGGCATATGCATAGTCACTATGAAGAGATTGCAAATAAGACATATGGTTGATCTCATGCATAGCATATGACAAGTCAAGCGGATTATCAAACATGATGTGGCCAAGGAAATTGTCACAAGAAATCCTATGTAACATGGCATGACAACTAATATACTCCACATGAGAATCATCATACTCATCATAAATGGGCAAGAAATCATCACATGAGGAAGTCGCACTAGCATGAATCATGCAAATAGGTGGATCAACATCATGCAAGCAAGCAATGTCAAGAATGTCCACTAGTGGGACTAGCGCATCACCGTCACCTTTATTACCTTTGTAATTCCACTCATGTGGTGTAAGTGAGGTGGGAAAGACCAAATGGTGGTCATATTCATCTTGATGGAACCATGTGGGGGGTGCATAATATTCCACTATGGCCATCGTCTTGTCCAAAGAAAGGACAAAGTCATCGTGAATCGGGCGTCATCATAGATGGGACGTAGCACCAAATGAGAAGACACAATAGAGGTATAGGTCAAGTTGTTAGAGATGCAAATGGCCTCACGAGACCTATCAACTATCTCACTCTCTCTATGTGGTGGTTCACTCACTCCCTCAAAGTAGTTGCACTCAATCTCACATATGGTGGAGTCACTCATCTCACTCAAGTGGTGGGGGTTGTGTCTCTCCTCACATGGAAAGTGGGGCAACTCGTCATATATGGGGCTAGTGGTGAAGTCACTCTCACTCTCAATATGGTGTCACAAGTCACTCAAGTCATCATACATCGCCGTGGTCGAAGGGAAAATCCCATGCTCAACCATCTCGTCGCCGTCGCCGTGGATGAAGGCCGAAGATGTCACATCATCAGTCTTCTCCATGACCGAAGGGAAAATCCCATGCTCGATCATCTCGTCGCCGTCGCCGTGGATGAAGGCCGAAGATGGCACATCATCACTCTCGCCTCCAAAGATGGAAATATCATCCTTGCTCGCCACCTTGTCGCTCGCCTCCAAAGCTTGGTCCTTGAGGGTCTCCGTAGTCGTACTTGTCGCCGCACCGTCTTGAAAAAGAGTCAAAGTAGACTCGGCATCATCAATGCCACAAAGAGGAATGGCGATGGAGTCGAACTTGGGAGCATCGTCTTGGAGCTCATCGGGCTTGGACATCTTGGTGGTACTATCCTCATGCTCGTTCTCATGGAGCTTGGTCGTCGTGAAGTGTGCTTGGGGTGGAGAAGCCTTGACCTTCATGAGTTCTTGTTCCGCCTTGAGACTACCAATGTAGTTGTCGTCGAGGGACTTGTAGTTCTCGAGGAAGATAGTCTTGGAGATGTCGTTGTGCAATCCCATCATGAAGTGGAACTTCATCGAAATGGGGTCGTCCACGCCGGCTCGTCGCAAGGCAATCTTCATCTCCTTGAAGTACGCGTTGATGGACTTGGATCCTTGGGTGGTGTCCTCCAATTGGCGTAGAAGTTGTTCCATGTAGGTTGGAGGCACGAACTCTCGCCTCAAAGCTCTCTTCGTCTTGGGCCAACTCATGTTGTATCTCTTCGAAGGTGTGCGAATCCACCATGTCGAGGCATAGTCGTGGAAGTTCCTTGAGGCGCACTTCACTTGATCTTCGGGAGGAACTTGAAATAGCTTGAGGTAGTCGTCCATTAGGCGCTCCCACTCGAGATACTCCTCAGGTTCTTGAGTCCCATAGAAAGGAATCGCGCAGTCAGTGTCAAAGTCGTAGTAGCTCGTGGAGGTCGTGGACTTGAGCTTGGGGAGCTTCTCTTGAGCGTAGTCTTGGGGTGCTTGTTGGAGAAGATGCCGTATGTCCATAGGCGAAGATGCCTTGAAGTCGCTTGGTGAAGATGCCAAGGGATATGGTGAAGTTATTGAGCGGTTGTTGATGTAGAGCTCTTGACCTTCACGTTCTCGTTTGTGATTGTGTCGATGCCGATGTGATCTTACTAGAGATGGTAGCTCAGAAGCATGTGCTCTTGAGCATCTTCTCGAAGATGAGGAAGATCGCTTGTAGGACTTGATGAGGGCTTTGATCTCCTCCATTTGAGCTTGCATCTTGGCGTTCAAGTTGTTGTCGTGGCATCAAACTCGTCGTTGTTGTAGATCGAAGGTGAAATGCCTTTCCTATCCATCACAAGACTCGAGTATAGGTGAGTAGGAAATGAGATAAACAATACCAAGTTACCTTTTCCCAAAGTTGAGGATGTATCCCGTTTCACTCAGTGTGAAATGAAAGAATAGTGGAATTGGTACCGGACTTGTTCACTCACACCTATCAAGTAAAGCTTATGGTGGAGCTCGGTGAGGATAGTGGCACAAAAATTTGATGCAAAATGTTAGCAAGAGTCAATAATGTTGAAAGAGATTCACAAATCCGCAAGTGCAACAAGTAGACCAATAGCAAAGAATGGCACATGGAAACGCACACACGGATAGATAAATGGGGTCGTGCAACCAAGTAATGAGCACAAAATGTGGAACCACAGAAAACGCTCGTGTTGCACAACTCAAGAGAGACGCTAGCACGATTTCTCAGTAGGCGGATACGACACTTGTGCACAACCTATAAGATGAAAAATGTATCAACTTTCTATCCCAAGTATGCTATATATGTATGGTTCCCGTTGTTTCTCAAGATGATCCAAGATGATCGGATATTACAATCTTATGTGCAATGTGGTATGATGCTATGGCTCTTGCTTACAAGCTTCTTTGCTCTTTCTCTTTTACTTAAAAGCTTTTTTTCTTTGGCCACTTCGCTAAATGCGCAAACCAAGATAACAATTGTGTATATGCGGGAACAATCTTGTGACACAAGAGATGATATGTTGATACCAAGATAAGGATACCAAGATGATATGGTATTTATGCAATGGAAGGTATGGATCACTAATGTGCACAAGTAACATTGCCGGCAATACTCAAATGGCTAGTCTCGATAGACAAGTAATGCAAAATGGGCTAGGTGTTAAACATTGCAATGGCAAGGAGAATGTACAATGATGTCATCGAGGTTACCGTCCTTGCTTACGGCAGGGGTGTCAAAATGATGAAGTGGTTAATGTCGATGACGACCTCGTGGCAATGATGAGTTGCGGTGTTCTCTATGTAGAACCATTCCTAATTAGCCGAAACACCTTAGGAAACGGGAAAACCGCAAACTCAAAATATCAAGTGCCAAATGTCAAATGTCAAATGGTGGTAGCGGAATGCGATGGTGGTTCCGAAGTTGACAATGCGAAAGAGTTCCGGTAGTGCTATTTCTGCACGCTTCCTTTTCTTCATCTTAACGCTTCCGGTCATTTCTTGGGTCTTGGGGTCCTTCTCCTTGTCCTCCGGGAAGCTTCCTAGCTGCTTGGTGGCGGTTGCCCTCATACCTAATGATGCACAATGTTCCATGGTGAGGTAGCAACCAAGTCCAATGGATATACTGATGTAAATCTCGAAGAGGAGTGGGTTCACCTTAAGTCCGGTAGGTCCACTTGGGGCTTGAGGTGCTATGAAGGTTTACAAGGAGATGGCCGTAGGATGCTCCGCATCAATATGCTTCATGAATGGGACATGAAGATAATGCTTATAAAAGTTTCCAACACTAGCTTAATGTTCAACATGAATCATGAAGAAGATAAAATGTTGTTGATGAGCTCAACAACAAGTCATCAAGATTCCCATGAAGATGGAATTCCATAACTTCTGTGAACAAGGCGATAGTATTGGTCAGACCCAAGAGATATAATGGTGTATGCTCGAGGGATCAACCATGAGTAAGACAACATTACGAGCATCGTTGGTTCTGATTTGATTTGATGATAGCCCATACTCAAATCAAAGATTGGATAAGATGATAGCGCCGACAATTGATCATGGGGATCAATCAATGAAGATACCATCTTTCTTCAACACACATACACGCACACACAAGATATCCCTTTGAAATGAACTAGGTTAGGCAAAGCATTTATCTTCCAACTCTCCAAGTTGTTGTTTAGCTTAGCCAACTAGTTCAGGGTATCCAACAAAGATTCTTGGAGAAGGGTGGTTTACAAGAAACCAACGTGATCACGAGCTCAACACAACGGTTAGGGGGCAACCTGGTGATACTTTCAGGAAGATATCCGGAATATCACGCACCACCGATATGTTATAAGCTCGAGAACAATCTTGCTTTTCAGGGTAAGATGATATGATCAGAAGAGCGAGGGTTTGAGAAAAAAAATCCTAACTCATCGATCGAAGAGTGCACCAGGAAAATGGACTAGGTAGCACGATCAATCTTAGAATGATGATTCCATAACCAACACACGAAGAATGAGATTATTGTCCATTAACCACCAAGCAACATGGTTGCTAGGAGTATTGATTTCATGCATCACAGCTCACTTGTCGGCATTCTGGCTGTAACCAACACAGATACAGAGGAATGAAGAATGATGGAGAGAAGTACCACTGCATCAAGAATTCATAAAGAGGGTGTGCAATTCTCACGATACTCTTGTTATGAAAGAGGGTGGTACCCCGGGGTAGAAAATAACAAAATCTGGATTGGTATTTTGATCTACGGGATACAACTACTTTGACCCAATCCTAGAAATGGATGAGGTATTGGAGTTTGTTTCTCCTAGTCATTTCGGAATAGAACGGATTGACGGACCACAAGAGTAATAAGCATCGATAACACGAATGCACAACTACTCCTGACTATCAACTGATAGATGAAGGCCGGAATATAGCTAAAGAGGGACAACTCAAAAGAACATATGATTTTCTGAGTTGTGGGTGCATAGATTAGCATGTCGAACGAGTTCAACATATTTCTTTCGGATAACCCATGCAGAAAGGTAGGACTAGCACTACCAAAAAAATACACTTCCATGATGATACGTGTTTGTCACAGTAGGTCACGTTTTTGTCATGCATGTACATCCACGACAATTTTATGACAGAATCAAGATAGTCATACTTGTGCTGTCGTAGAAGTGTTCCATGACATTACCAAAATTATCATCATGGAAGTGTCCACTTCCATGACGATAAATGCCACGTCAAGGAAGTGCTTTCGTCAAGGGTGACCGACACGTGGCATCCACCGTAACGGGTCGCCGTTAAGCTATCAGGTCTGGTTTTGGATCCGATAACCCGCTAACATCCACGACCAATGCTAATTTTCCACGTGTAAAATTCTCATTGGCCGACGAAACCACGTGTCAGCTCCGCGTTGGCACAGGTGTCACTCATCCAATGGGAGAGATGCGCCTATGATATGTTGACACATCGACATGTCCAAAAGTGGCCCATAAAGATTAAATGGGCCGGCCCAACTGAAGGCCCACAAGATTTTGCGGACCATAATGGGTCAGCCCAGCTAAAGGCTCACAAGATTTTGCGGACCATAATGGGTTGGCCCAGCTAAAGGACCACAAGATTTTGCAGACCATAATGGGTCGGCCGAGCTAAAGGCCCACAAGATTTTTAGGACACTAGTGGGCTGGCCTGTTAACAGGCTACCATGTTTTGGGCCAAATGCCGGCCCATATTTGATCCGGTCCATTAACAGCTTGCCACGTTCTGGGCCTAATAAAGGCCCATATGAGATCCGACCCATTAATAGCCTACCACATTCTGGGCCATATTACGGCCCAGATCAGATCTGGCCCTTTAAGAGCCTTTGGGCTAAATTATGGCCCATATCAGATCCGGCCCATCAATTGGACACTGTGTTTTTGGGCCCACTTCAGGCCCGGTCAGGATTTCTATTTGCTAAAGGCCCATTTAGTAATACGACCTGATATTAGTTTTGGCATGTTAAAGGCCCATTTAACATTTCGACCCTATATTTATTTCGGACTGTTAAAGGCCCGTCATATAGTTGGGCCTAACTATGCCCGCTTTGCATCCGGCCTGCTCACAGCCGATAATCTGATTGTGCCAACCTAGGACCGAGACAATTTTGGCCTGTTAACGGCCCGTGATGTGATTGGCACAATCATGGGTCAGGGTCTATTTCGGACTGCTGTCGGCCCGTGAGCTATTTGACACGTTTCAGGCCCAACCTACTTTTCAGCCTACCAAAAGCCCATTGAATTTTCTTATGAAAATAGGGCCAGTGGTTTACTCAGCCTATTAAAGGCCCCAAACTACTAGTGGGCCAATTTACATTTAGGCATTTTAATGGACGAAGATGACTCGTCCCATGATGCGGATCATTGCTACCTCTTGAGCACTGCGTTGGATTTCCCCGAAGAGGAGAGGATGATGCAGCAAAGTAGCGTAAGTATTTCCCTCAGTTTTTGAGAACCAAGGTATCAATCCAGTAGGAGACCACACACAAGTCCCTCGTACCTACACAAAACGATAGCTCCTCACAACCAACGCGATTAGGGGTTGTCAAGCCCTTCATGGTCACTTACGAGAGTGAGATCTGATAGAGATGATAAATAATATTTTTGGTATTTTTGATAGATAGATGCAAAGTGAAAAGTAAAAGGCAAAGTAAAAAAGCAAAGGAAGTAATAAAGCAATAGATATTGATATGATGAGAATAGACCCGGGGGCCATAGGTTTCACTAGTGGCTTCTCTCAAGAGCATAAGTATTCTACGGTGGGTGAACAAACTACTGTTGAGCAATTGACAGAATTGAGTATAGTTATGAGTATATCTAGGTATGATCATGTATATAGGCATCACGTCCGAGACAAGTAGATCGAAAGGATTCTGCATCTACTACTATTACTCCACTCATCGACCGCTATCCAGCATGCATCTAGAGTATTAAGTTAAAAACAGAGTAACGCCTTAAGCAAGATGACATGATGTAGAGGGATAAATTCACGCAATATGATAATAAAACCCATCTTGTTATCCTCGATGGCAACAATACAATACGTGACTTGCTGCCCCTTCTGTCACTGGGAAAGGACATCACAAGATTGAACCCAAAGCTAAGCACTTCTCCCATTGCAAGAACTACCAATCTAGTTGGCCAAACCAAACGGATAATTCGAAGAGACTTGCAAAGATAACTCAATAATACATAAAAGAATTCAGAGAAGATTCAAATATTGTTCATGGATAAACTGGATCATAAACCCACAATTCATCGGTCTCAACAAACACACCGCAAAAAAGAAGAAGATTACATCGAATAGATCTCCTCGAGAGAGGGGGAGAACATTGTATTGAGATCCAAAAAGAGAGAAGAAGCCATCTAGCTACTAGCTATGGACCCGAAGGTCTGAAGTGAACTACTCACACTTCATCGGAGGGGCTATGGTGTTGATGTAGAAGCCCTCCGTGGTGGATGCCCCCTCCGGCGCAGCTCCGGAACAGGCCCCAAGATGGGATCTCATGGATACAGAAGGTTGTGGTGGTGGAATTAGGTTTTTGGCTCCTGTTCTTATCGTTTGGGGACACGTAGGTATATATAGGAGGAAGGAGTACGTCGATGGAGCAACAGGGGGGCCACGAGGCAGGGGGGCGCGCCCTAGGAGGGGGGGAGCCCCCCACCCTCGTGACCGCCTCTGTTACGTCTTGGAGTAGGGTCCAAGTCTCCTGGATCACGTTCGGTGAGAAAATCACGTTCCCGAAGGTATCATTCCGTTTGGACTCTGTTTGATATTCCGTTTCTTCGAAACACTGAAATAGGCAAAAAAACAACAATTCTGGGCTGGGCCTCCGGTTAATAGGTTAGTCCCAAAAATAATATAAAAGTGGAAAATAAAGCCCAATATAGTCCAAAACAGTAGATAAAGTAGCATGGAGCAATCAAAAATTATAGATACGTTGGAGACGTATCAGGCGTCCCAAGCTTAATTCCTGCTCGTCCTCGAGTAGGTAAATGATAAAAAAAGAACTTTTGATGCGGAGTGATACTTTGGCATAATTTCAATGTAAATCTTCTTAATCGTGGCATGAATATTCAGATCCGAAAGATTCAAGACAAAAGTCCATATTGACACAAAAAAAATACTTCAAGCATACTAATCAAATCAATCATGTCTTCTCAAAATAACATGGCAAAAGAAAGTTCATCCCTACAAAATCATATAGTTAGGCTATGCTTCATTTTCGTCACACAAAGATGTTCCCAACTTCTATACCCTTGATGACAAGCCAAGCAATTGTTTCATACTTAAATAATCTCAAACTTTTTCAACCTTCACGCAATACATGAGCGTGAGCCATGGATATAGCACTATGGGTGGAATAGAATATGATGATGGGGATTGTGTGGAGAAGACAAATAAGGAGAAAGTCTCACATTGACGAGGATAATCAATGGGCTATGGAGATGCCCATCAATGGATGTCAACATGAGGAGTAGGGATTGCCATGCAATGGATGCACTAGAGCTATGAATGCTCAACAAAAGAAAACTAGTGGGTGTGCATCCAACTCGCTTGCTCACGAAGACCTAGGGCATTTGAGGAAGCCCATTGTAGGAATATACAAGCCAAGTTCTATAATGAAAAATTCCCACTAGTATAAAAAGACAACTTATGAGACTCACTACATGAAGAACAAGGTGCTACTTTGAAGCTCAATATATGAGACTCACTACATGAAGAACAAGGTGCTACTTTGAAGCACAAGTGTGGAAAAAGAGATAGTAGCATTGCCCTTTTTATTTTCTCTTTTTTGGGCCTTTTTTGGCCTTTCTCTTTTTTTTATTTGGGCAATGCTCTAATAATGATGATCATCACACTTCTATTGATTACAACATAAGGATTACAACTCGAAACTTAGAACAATATATGACTCTATATGAATGCCTCCGGCGGTGTACCGGGATGGTGCAATGAATCAAGAGTGACATGTATGAAAAATAATGCATGGTGGCTTTTCCACAAATACGATGTCAACTACATGATCATGCAATGGCAATATGACAAAAGTAATGTATGTCATGATGATGATGGTGGAAGTTGGATGGCAATATATCTCGGAATGGCTATGGAAATGCCATGATAGGTAGGTATGGTGGCTGTTTTGAGGAAGATATAAGGAGGTTTATGTGTGATAGAGCATATCGTATCACGGGGTTTGGATGCACCGGCGAAGTTTGCACCAACTCTCAAGGTGAGAAAGGGCAATGCACGGTACCGAAGAGGCTAGCAAAGGCAGAAAGGTGAGAGTGCGTATAATCCATGGACTCAACATTATTCAAAAGAACTCATATACTTATTGCAAAAATTTAGAAGTCATCAAAAATCAAGTACTACGCGCATGCTCCTAGGGGGATAGATTGGTAGGAAAAGACCATCGCTCGTCCCCGACCGCCACTCATAAGGATGCACAAGCCAGGTACACTTCATGTTTCAAATTTGTTACATAACTTTAACCATATGTGCATGCTACGGGACTTGCAAACTTCAACACAAGCATTTCTCAAATTCATAATTACTCAACTAGCACGACTTTGATATTATCACCTCCATGTCTCAAAACAATTATCAAGCATCAAACTTATCTTAGTATTCAATTCACTCAAAAGAAAGTTTCACATATCTTGAATACCAAGTATATTAACATTAAGCAAATTACCATGCTATTAACGACTCTCTAAATAATCTAAGTGAAGCATGAGAGATCAATAGTTTCTTTAAAACAAATCCACCACCGTGCTCTAAAAGATCTAAGTGAAGCACTAGAGCAAAAATTATCACGCTCAAAAGATATAAGTGAAGCACATAGAGTATTCTAACAAATTCCAATTCATGTATGGCTCTCTCAAAAGGTGTGTACAGCAAGGATGATTGTGGTAAACTAACAAGCAAAGACTCAAATAATACAAGACACTCCAAGCAAAACACATATCATGTGGTGAATAAAAATATAGCTGCAAGTAAATTACCGATGGAAGTGGACGAAAGAGGGGATGCCTTCCGGGGCATCCCCAAGCTTTGACTTTTTGGTGTCCTTGGATTATCTTGGGGGTGCCATGGGCATCCCCAAGATTAGGCTCTTGCCACTCCTTGTTCCATAATCCATCAAAAGAATTCACCCAAAACTTGAAAACTTCACAACACAAAACTCAACAGAAATCTCGTGAGCTCCGTTAGAGAAAGAAAACAAAGAACCACTTAAAGTACTGTAATGAACTCATTCTTTATTTATATTGGTGTTAAACCTACTGTATTCCAACTTCTCTATGGATTATAAACTATTTTACTAGCCATAGATTCATCAAAATAAGCAAACAACACCCGCAAAACAGAATCTGTCAAAAACAGAACAATCTGTAGCAATCTGTAACTAACGCAAACTTCTGGAACTCTAAAAATTCTACCAAAATAGGAAGTCCTGGAAAATTTGTTTATTGAACATCATCAAAAAGAATCATCGCAAAAGCACGTTCCTGTGATTTAACAAAATTATATTCGTGCGCGCAAAGTTTCTGTTTTTGAGCAGAATCAAATCAACTATCATCGTAGGTTATCCTATAGGTTCTACTTGGCACAAACACTAATTAAAACATAAAACCACATACAAGCAGAGGCTAGATGAATTATTTATTCCTAAACATAAGCAAAAACAAAAAACAAAAATAAAATTGGGTTGCCTCCCAACAAGCGCTATCGTTTAACGCCCCTAGCTAGGCATAGAAGCAAGGATAGATCTAGGTAGTGCCGTCTTTGGTAGGCAATTCTTCAATGAGGCATCTACCTCCTTTAGAATTTCTTTATTTCTAGTAATTGTCAAATTTTCAGGCAAAATATCGAAAAATTCACTTATAGCAAATGGTTCCTTAATGATGGTAAAAAGATTGGGATGAGCACTTATAGATTTAAGATCCGCAGTTTCCTTACTAGGTGATTCTCCCTTATTCTTAGGAACATAAATAAGCTTAGTATTTTTAGTATACGAACTTGGAGTGTTTTGAACGGAAGAAAAAGCGGTTCCCAAGTTGGTAATGATACCCTCAAGTTTATCGATTCTTGTGGAATCTAGATTTATTTTCTCATTAACTATGGGTTCTTTTTCTTTAATATTTTTCAAAGTCATTCCTACCTTAGATCCATATTGGGTAATTTGATTGTGGATCTTTTTGTCAAGATTTTCAATTGATTCAATGGTAGTAACTTTATTCTCAATAGTTTCAAGTCTTTGCATAACATGCTCCAAAGTTAACATAGTTCCATTAATCAAAAGGGGTGGTGAGCCAAATAAATCTATTAAAGCATTATAAGAATCAAAAGTATGGCTACCCAAGAAATTCCCTCCGGTAATGGTATCAAGGATATACCTATACCAAGGATTAGCACCTACATAAAAATTACGAAGAAGAACTGAAGTAGATTGCTTCCTGGTAGATCTATTTTGAGCATTGCAAATTCTATACCAAGCGTCTTTTAGATTTTCTCCCTCCCTTTGCTTAAAATTTAGAACTTCATTCTCGGGAGATAACGGAGAAGATATGAGATTAGTCATGATTACAAGCACGCAAACTAACACATGAGAAAACAAACGGACGAGGAAAAAGGCAACGGAAAAAAGAGGAGGAGATTGGGAAAGAGAGGGCGAATAAAACGGCAAGGGTGAAGTGGGGGAGAGGAAAACGAGAGGCAAATGGAAAATAATGTAATGCGAGAGATAGGGATTGTGATGGGTACTTGGTATTGTTGACTTGCTTGCGTGAGCCTCCCCGGCAACGGCGCCAGAAATTCTTCTTGTTACCTCTTGAGCACTGCGTTGGATTTCCCCGAAGAGGAGAGGATGATGCAGCAAAGTAGCGTAAGTATTTCCCTTAGTTTTTGAGAACCAAGGTATCAATCCAGTAGGAGACCACGCACAAGTCCCTCGTACCTACACAAAACGATAGCTCCTCGCAACCAACGCGATTAGGGGTTGTCAATCCCTTCACGGTCACTTACGAGAGTGAGATCTGATAGAGATGATAAATAATATTTTTGGTATTTTTGATAGATAGATGCAAAGTGAAAAGTAAAAGGCAAAGTAAAAAGCAAAGCAAGTAATAAAGCAATAGAGATTGATATTATGAGAATAGACCCGAGGGCCATAGGTTTCACTAGTGGCTTCTCTCAAGAGCATAAGTATTCTACCGTGGGTGAACAAATTACTGTTGAGCAATTGATAGAATTGAGCATACTTATGAGTATATCTAGGTATGATCATGTATATAGGCATCATGTCCAAGACAAGTAGATCGAAACGATTCTGCATCTACTACTATTACTCCACTCATCGACCGCTATCCAGCATGCATCTAGAGTATTAAGTTAAAAACAGAGTAACGCCTTAAGCAAGATGACATGATGTAGAGGGATAAATTCATGCAATATGATAAAAACCCCATCTTGTTATCCTCGATGGCAACAATATAATACGTGCCTTGCTGCCCCTTCTTTCACTGGGAAAGGACACCGCAAGATTGAACCCAAAGCTAAGCACTTCTCACATTGCAAGAACTACTAATCTAGTTGGCCAAACCAAACGGATAATTCGAAGAGACTTGCAAAGATAACTCAATGATACATAAAAGAATTCATAGAAGATTCAAATATTGTTCATAGATAAACTGGATCATAAACCCACAATTCATCGTTCTCAACAAACACACCGCAAAAAAAGAAGAAGATTACATCGAATAGATCTCCACGAGAGAGGGGGAGAACATTGTATTGAGATCCAAAAAGAGAGAAGAAGCCATCTAGCTACTAGCTATGGACCCGAAGGTCTGAAGTAAACTACTCACACTTCATCGGAGGGGCTATGGTGTTGATGTAGAAGCCCTCCGTGGTGGATGCCCCCTCCAGCGGAGCTCCGGAACAGGCCCCAAGATGGGATCTCATGGATACAGAAGGTTGCGGCGGTGGAATTAGGTTTTTGGCTCCTGTTCTGATCGTTTGGGGATACGTAGGTATGTATAGGAGGAAGGAGTATGTCGGTGGAGCAACTGGGGGCCACGAGGCAGGGGGGTGCGCCCTAGGAGAGGCGCCCCCACCCTCGTGACCGCCTCTGTTACGTCTTGGAGTAGGGTCCAAGTCTCCTGGATCACGTTCGGTGAGAAAATCACGTTCCCGAAGGTTTCATTCCGTTTGGACTCCGTTTGATATTCCGTTTCTTCGAAACACTGAAATAGGCAAAAAACAGCAATTCTGGGCTGGGCCTCCGGTTAATAGGTTAGTCCCAAAAATAATATAAAAGTGGAAAATAAAGCCCAATATAGTCCAAAACAGTAGATAAAGTAGCATGGAGCAATCAAAAATTATAGATACGTTGGAGACGTATCAATTATACATAGTGATTTGCATGACGGCCCAATTATGTACCGTAATTTTACGGTTTGGCTGGTTTACTGCGAAACCATGATATATATACAGTAAAATAACTGCAACATCGTGAATAAGAAAAAACCTAGACTATACAATAAAGAAATTACGGCATATTACATCCACTGGGCATCAAAGTTTGCCGCTATGATAATAAAGCAGAAGCAAACAACAGATTACATACACTTAGCATCAAAGATTGCCACCAGTGCAAATAAACACGCCGACAAATAATATACAAAACTGGCAACAGTTCAATAGAGTTCAAGAAAGGTTAGCCCTGCTCGGGAGTTGCAGCACAAGCAGCTGAGCAAGCTGATGAGACTGCGCTTGTTTGACGCTTATATCCTCCTCACTCTGAAAGAGAAACAAGCAGACAGATGACAGGTTTTGCACATATAAGTATCAATGCTGATAATTCATCACATTTCTTATTGACAAATAAAGTGACACAGTTTAAAATAGCATTAACACAATATGGTATTGTTCAGGTTAAGACATGGCAGGAAATGACATTGTGAAGGAGTTGACAGCTTCATGACACCACTGGATTACAGATCAAGAACTCATAAGTAGCAATTGTTAGTGTGCTAACAATTTATCCAATTTCAGATTGGCAAATAAAGAGATGGTTTAAATAATAGTAGAATGATATGACATTGTTCATAGTTAAGACATTGCAGAATATGACATTGTACCGTAGTGGGTAGGTTCACCACACCACTGGATTACGGATCAAGAACAGAAGCATACATGCAGTGCAAAAGAAGATCACTTGCTCTGTATAGTTTAATTTACATGGTATGAAGAAGGAACTTGGTTATACAACTGAAAACTTAAATTGAGAAGGACAAACTTTTGTTTATGAACTACATAATAAACTTTAAACATGCAATTTGATGCAAACACCAAAAATAAACAGCTGTTGCAGTCATGCCTAACCAAATATACACAACAAAGTTTGATGGCTTGAGAAGGAAAAACTTACATTAGTGGTGAAGACAGGCTCTATAAAGCCCTTGTCCATGCTGATGGTGGGTGGGGGGGGGGGCAATTCAAGAAGTTTACCACATAATCTTCTTTAGAAGCATTGCCTTTATCCTACATTTTGTTAAGAGTAAATATAGATGTGATAATATAAGAAAAAATGGAGAATATTTAAGATAAGATGAAGAGTGATGCTACATATCCAAGTAGCTATAAATGTAAGTACAACAATATAGGCAAAAGGTACAGCCAAGAGCAATGCGGAGGTAAACTTCTCCAGTACCATCGGTGTTATCCAACCTTATGGTAAGAGTAAATATAGATCTGATGTGTAGAAAATGGAGGGCAAAGGAAAATAAGCTACAGACTGATGGTACATGAACAACTAGCTGTCAATATAAGTAAACTGATAAAGGACAACAGGTACTTACAAGGAAAATGCAAAGCTAAAAAATTTCATTGGCATTGGATATATTCTACACTAATGTAACCATCCATACAGATCAGATAATTTGGAGCAAATAATTGATAAGCAAGCTATCATGCATACTACTATCACATAATGAACCAGGTATGAATGCAAGTACAGTGATACAAGACAACAGGTACCAACAAGAGCAAAGCAGCGGGCAGCATATTTGTGATATCCCGTCGTCCTTTTCGAACCGGAATTCTTCTTCGAGCACATATCCTGCAAAAGAGATCCGTAAGACACATGCAGAAAAGTAGAGGTTCAAATTGTCATGTGATATCATAGACAATACCTCATCCCGGGAATGAGACCGGTGCATAACAAGATTTTTCCATTCAATGTCTTCTAAATTTAGCACTAGGGACTTCACCGGAAATTCGTTTATAGACTTGCCATCAAAGTGTGATTTCCTCAGGTAACACCGATACTGCTGCAATGCTTCCTTGGAAAGCGCAAGCAAGCTTTGCTCGTCATGACTATCTAGATTGACCCCACCTACTCACAACAATGTAATGTAAATCACTGATGTGTTCAATCAGCAGAAAACAGGAAAATAATCACCATGAATAATAGCACTTACATGTAAGTGGGACGGGAAGATGTGAAAATGGTGTTTGTATTCACTATAATCTTCCCATGATGGGAATATAGGCACGTAGTCCCTTACAACATTGAAAGCATTGTCTTTTAAACTGGGAATAACTGGAATGGGGTTCCAATCTGCAGGAATTGGTCGTCTCTGCAGTTGGGATAGGTCTTCAGCCGATGGACTTGCTGTACTTTTTACTGGAGTGGGATTTTTCTGTGGTACGTCTGGTGCTATGGCAACTGAAATCGACACACCTTTTGCTGGAGTGCAGGTCCTGTGTGGTGGGGCTAGTGGTGTGGCCAGTGAAGTATGGGTACAACCTCCTAGAGTCGGTCCTACGTTTTGTGTCACTGGATGGAGAGCCAATACAAGTGGGGTGCTGTCTGATTTCTCTGGCACCACCATGTTTTTCAAGGACTTTGTTGGTGCTCCTTCAGGTTCGGCAATCAACCTCTTCCTTTTTGATGTCTGATGCACAAGAACAACATTTGAGTGAAAAAACATGGTATGATGGCAGATGGAATATATATTGATAATGGATGGGCATGGCATGTTTACATATATGATGAGTATACTGAGCAGATGGCAGTGCAACAAAGTAGAAGAAATGCAAGACACCTTATGCAAGATACGCGCAATCAATAAAACCTTAACAAATCAGAACATGCACCTTGATGGGTGAACAGGACAGGCCATCTGCCTTTGACTCCTCGAGGTCAGAATAGTCATTAGGATCATATTCTGAACAAGAATCTACATGTGGGGAGCGTATGAGTTTCATTGCATCTAGAATGGCACTCAATGCCTTGGTGCCAATTTTGTAAGTCATTGTAGTGTTCCACAATATTCTTCTGATGCATAGATTCTGATATTCACTATGATTACGTATAATATCTGAGAAGCATGAAAACATAAATAGTAGTGAGATTATCTTTGTAATGCAGAGGATATTCTAATATAGGGGCGCCCTGTAAACCCTGTGTGCTATCACTGGATTCTGATGAGAGAGCCCATGTGTGCTGTAATATGGTGCGTGCATTAATATAATCTGGCACAAGTGCACAAAAAATAGGCTCCAGAAGTAAGGATAGTTGGCAGATGATAGGTTCATAATATACTGTATAGAGACTTTATTGCCAAACCATGATAACAGGAGCACACGACAACTAGGCAGATCATAGTGTCATAAAAGGGGTACACCATAACCAGTATATATAAATCGGGAAAGTGGAACTGGCTGGAAAATACGGTGTTGTATTGCCGCTACTAATTGAAAGCCTATCGATCACGTACAGGCCAGCTCTATCAGCTGTTGACTGCAGATGTCCCTGCTCCCCTTCCTGACACGGAACATACTGTACATACTAAATACAGAATAATAAAAGAGGAACATGTTAAAGAACAGAAGAGGAAGCATATTCTTGAGGTTTCGCTTCTTTGCATACAATGTTGGTTGCCCACTCATGATGAATCACAACACCCAAAGAAATGCAATTCCATGTTGTCTCTCTATATGTGGCCACATGCATTTGGAAAATCAAGTGGGAGCATTACCTAACCAATTAAATGTGTGTCTGTTAACTAATATCGGTATCATATCACAATTCGTATTTGAAGAAGTAAGCTTTGGACTTATGATTGGTGTGTTGTTTAGCTTCAAGAGTGGACTGCTGCTAGTGCGACACAAAGCAACTACATAGATCATAGTGTACATATAACGGGAAAACCGTAAGCATCACAAGTAAAATCAGCAAAGTGGAACTTGCTGGAAAATATAGGCTACTATTGTCGGTACGGCTAGAAAGGCTTCGGACACCAGCTCTCTTCAACCAAAGGTGCGGTACTGTTAATATCAGTGTAACTCTCAAAGGCGACACAGCTCCCCGCATTTCCTTACTAATCTTATAGGATTCAAGTGGGCAGGCCACTACAATTCCTATTCCTATGTATACAAAATCCTACAAATCAAAGAGGCCCAAAGAGTTGAAAGTGTCCATCACAACCGACCGAATAGACCTCTACACTGCAAATGTCCCTGCTCCTCTTCACTACAAGGAACATACTGTACTACTATCATACTCCCTCCATTCCAAAATATAAGTCTTTGTAGAGATTTTCACTATGGATCACATACAGATGTGTACAGATATATTTTAGAGTGTAGATTCACTCATTTTGCTCCATATGTAGTCCATGGTGGAATATATACAAAACTTGTATTTAGTAACGGAGAGAGTACTTATTAAAGAAGAACGGAAGAGGAACATGCTAAAGAAGAGCAAGCAGATTTTGGTTAATAAAATGTTCGTTGCGCAGCGCCCACACATGATGAACCAGAGCGCATTAAGAATGTACCTCCCTATTGTCTCTCTATATGTGGTGCACATGCTTTTCGAAAGTAAAGTAGGAACATTAGCTGACTAATTAAATGTTATATGTTTTAGTAATATCAGCATCATATCAGATTCGTATTTGAGCAACAAGTTTGGAATTATGAGTGCCACATTGTTTAGCTTGATGGATTCAGGAGCAGTGCTAAGCAGCTACGATGATGGTACTGAATATAAAGAAATGTCTGCATGCAAGTCGCGTGACTTTTGTCATTTGGGTCAGTCGACCATTTTAGGTGGTTGGATGAAGATCCTACGTCTCCTAACCCTTCTTCTTCCTCATCTTTGATTCTTCCCATACAGAACACCGCACGGGCCACCGGCCGAACCACCAGCCCCGACCCCCCACCCTCCCCTGAATCGCCCCCATCGCCTGTGTTCCTCCGCCACCCCCACCCCCACCCGCGTCGAGTTTTCTTCGTTCGCCGAGGCCCCACCACCGCCAGGCCACCCCCCACAACCACCGTCCCACCCGAGCCCCTTTTTTCGCACCGGCGAGCTCTCAAAAATCGACTGACCCAATTTTGAAATTTACTCTACTGTCATTTAACTAGTGTTGAGCGTGCCATGGCGGATCTGAAGGTGCAAACTGGACAAAGGCAACTTCGCAACCAATGTTTGCTTTCAACTAACAAGTAAGTGATGGACAAGAAATCAGAGTAAAGCAGTGGCGATCTATTTTTCTTGCTGCGATAAATAAGTTGAGCAGATAGGAAAGAGTACCGCCTCTGGTGCGGCGCCGTGTATGCATCTGCTGAGAATTTGATGATGTCGCGGTAGCGATAGCTGTCGGCGGTGTGGAAGCAGACCTAGGAGGGTAGATGGTGGCGGTGGGGGAAATATCTCGGTGCAGTGGACGAGACGGTCGTAGGAGCGGCGCCGACAAGGTGGACGACAGCGGGGATGAAGCGAGAGGACGGGATGCAAGGATCCCGGTCCGAAGCCGTGGATGAGAGAGGTCGATCTCTTGTAATGGACGACGGCGTCGGGGTATCAACTCCGGCATTGTGGAGGAGGACGGCGGTGGATGGGGTGGCGGACGGAGGAGGCTGGGGTGGAGAGGGTGTTTTGGCGCCCACGGAGTACGAATGGGGAAACAGAGGGAGAGAGGAAGGGGGAACCATGTCTTCAGGGCGCGCTTGTCTCAAATGCGAGGAAATTTACAAACTTAGCCCCCATTTAAAATCTCGCATACACCGAATATTCGCGGATGGAGATTTTGGCCGACGAGAGTTTGTTTTGGCGCCCGCCGTGTATGAATCGGGGAGGGAGTCAATTTTGGACGGGGAGTGATACATCTTCAACATATCTACTTTTCCTAATGCTTTTCCTCTTATTTTAGACTCTAATTTGGATGATTTGAATGGAACTAACCCCGGACTGACGTTGTTTTCAGCAGAACTACCATGGTGTTGTTTTTGTGTAGATATAAAAGTTCTCGGAATGGAATGCAACTTTGCAAGGATTTTTTATATCAGATAAGAGAATTTCTGGAGCCAGGAGGTACCCGAGGGGGGCACCTGGGTGGGCACAACCCACCAGCGCGCCAGCCCCCCCAAGCATGCCCTGGTAGGTGCTGCCCACCTGGTGGCCCCACTGACCCTCAAATTGACGCTATAAAATCCCATATTTCCAGAAGAAAATCAGGGAGAAAGAATTATCGTGTTTGATGAGACGGAGCCGCCACCATCTCCTGTTCTTCATTGGGAGGCCAGATCTGGAGTCCATTTGGGGATCCGGAGAGGGGGATCTTCGATCTTCGTCATCACCAACACATTTGTAACACCCACGATGCGGCTATATCTCCCACGTGTCGAAGCACGACTTAGAGGCATAACCGCATTGTGGTTTTGTCGCAAGAAGGGTCATCTTCACACAATCCCATGTAATGAACAAGAATGGGATAAAGAGTTGGCTTACAATCACCACTTCACACAATGAACATATAATTCATACATCATTCAGAATACACACATAGTCCGACTACGGACGAAACCAAAAGAAAAGAAGATAACCCAACTGCTAGATCCCCGATCGTCCCAACTGGCTCCACTACTGATCAACAAGAAACAACACATAGCAACAACTAAGATCTTCATTGAGCTCCCATCTGAGCTCGGTTGCATCACCTGCACTGGTATCATCGGGACCTGCAACTGTTGTGATAGTATCTGGTGAGTCACGAGGACTCAGCAATCTCAAAACCCGTGAGATCAAGACTATTTAAGCTTATGGGTAGGAAGTGGTAATGAGGTGGATTTGCAGCAAGCACTAAGCAAATATGGTGGCTAACATACGCAAATAAGAGAGAGAAGAGAGCAAACGGAACGGTCGTGAACTAGCAATGATCAAGAAGTGATCCTGAACTCCTATTTACGTCAAACATAACCCAAAACCGTGTTCACTTCCCGGACTCCGCCAAAAAGAGACCATCACGGCTACACACGCGGTTGATGCGTTTTAATTCGGATCTGGTGTCAAGTTCTCTACAACTGGACATTAACAAATTCCCATCTGCCACATAACCGCGAGCATGACTCTCGAAAGTTTATACCCTGCAGGGGTGTCCCAACTTAGCCCATCACAAGCTCTCACGGTCAACGAAGGATATTCCTTCTCCCAGGAAGACCCGATCAGACTCGGAATCCCGGTTTACAAGACATTTTGACAATGGTAAAACAAGACCAGCAAGACCACCCGACTGTGCCGACAAATCCTGATAGGAGCTGCACATATCTCGTTCTCAGGGCACACCAGATGAGCAGTCCGTACAACTAAAACCAGACCTCAAGTTTCCTTGAGGGGGCGCTGCAAAGGGATCTAGTTTGGACCAACACTCAGAGGAGCATTGGCCCGGGGGGGGTTAAAATAAAGATGACCCTTGAGTCTGCAGAACCCAAGGGAAAAAGGCTTAGGTGGCAAATGTTAAAACCAATGTTGGGCCTTACTGGAGGAGTTTTATTCAAAGCGAACTGTCAAGGGGGTCCCATAAATCACCCAACCGTGTAAGGAACGCAAAATCAAGGAACATAACACCGGTATGACAGAAACTAGGGCGGCAAGAGTGGAACAAAACACCAGGCATAAGGCTGATTCTTCCACCCTTTACCAAGTATATAGATGCATTAATTAAATAAGAGATATTGTGATATCCCAACATAATCCTGTCCATCATGGAGCAATCTTCAACTTCACCTGCAACTAACAACGCTATAAGAGGGGCTGAGCAAAGCGGTAACATAGCCAAACAACGGTTTGCTAGGAAGGGTGAAAAGGTTAGAGGCTGACATGGCAATATGGGAGGCACGGTAAACAAGTGATAGGCAGCGCAGCATAGCGATAGAACGAAGCAGATAGCAAGCAAAGATAGAAGTGATATCGAGGGTAATGGTCATCTTGCCTGAGATCCCGCAAGGAAGAAGAACGGGTCCAAGAAGAAGACAAACGGACGTAGTAGAACAAATCCTCACAACTCCGGAATGAAACCGAAGCTAACGAGAGAAGCAAACTGGAAAGAAGCAAACAACATGGTAAAAAACCATCACATAAACATGTCCTGATGCACAAAGTCCGAACCATCACAACCACCGTCCCATTACCAACGGTAAATTTAACATGTTCCAGGAATGTAGGCCTGACTTTGACAAGGGATTTCTAGAATTGAGACCCGCGACGAGCGGTGGCAAACATGGGGATAGAGTGTGGGAAGTATTTAGCCTTAAGAATCGAAAACCAAAGGGAATCGGCCCCACTAGTCATAATTTTCCACCACCACTTAATAAGCAAACATTTGTTCATCACCTGAGTATTAATAATGCCTAACCCCCCAAGGTTTTTAGGCTTACACATATGTTGCCATTTGACCAGCCTATATTTCCGTTTATTATCCGCGGAATTCCAATAGAAGGCTCCCCTATGTTTGTCGAAGCCAGCATGCACGCCAGCCGAAAGAAGATAGAAGCCCATAAGAAACATAGGGAGAGAGGATAAGTAGGAGTTAATCAGAGCAACTTTGCCAGCATTGGTATTGTATCTCCCCCTCCAGGAGAGCACCCTGTTTCCCACTTTAGCGACCACCGGAGCAAAGTCCTTAGCATGGAGCACGACAGGAGAAATAGGGAGGCCTAGATATGTAAAGGGGAAGGAGCCCAAGGAGCAGTTAAGAAGCCTGGCCACCCGCAAGGCTTCCGCATCATCAACACCCGTCACTAGGACCTCACTTTTAGAAAAGTTAATCTTAAGAACCGATGCAGCTTCAAAACAAAGCAGAATGAATTTAAGGTTGGCAATACATGAGTCGTCAAACTCCACCAAGATAATTGTGTCATCAGCATATTGCAAGTGGGAAACCCCCTCCGATAATAAATGGGAGACCACTGGAGAGATGTGGCCACAACGGGCCGCCCTAGTAAGCATGCACGAAAAGGCATCGACCACAAAATTAAAAAGAACAGGGGAGGCAGGATCCCCTTGGCGGAGGCCCCTTGCATTGGCAAAGAAGTTGCTAATGAACCCATTAACAGAGACGGCAGTATGACCACCCGAGACCAACTGCATGACACGATGAACATAAGCTCCGTCAAAGCCTTTTGCAAGCATGACCTGTCTGAGGAAGGTCCAGCTAACCGAGTCATAAGCTTTCTCAAAATCTAACTTAAGGATAATCGCTTTAGATCTCCGCGTATAAAGGTCGTGAACAATCTCGTGCAAAGATAAGATACCATCAAGAATGAAACGACCTTTGATGAAAGCAGATTGGAAGGGGCTAATAACTCTATGCGCAACCGGCGACAGTCGATTCGCAAAACCCTTAGCCAGAAATTTGGCGAAATTATTAATCAATGCAATAGGGCAGAATTGAGAGATTAAATCGGCACCCTTATCCTTGGGGATCAGGGAGATCATAGCGTAGTTCAGTTGGGCGATATCGACAGTACCAAGACAAAAACCCTGGATGACTTTACAAACCAGCTATTTCAACTGAGGCCAGAATTTGCGAAAGAAAGGAATAGAGAAGCCGTCCGGCCCAGAAGCAGCATTAGGGTTAGATGAATTAACTACATCCCAGATTTCCTAATCAGAAAGAGGGATCATCAAGGAGGCATTCTCCTCGGGCGAGATTTTAAATCCTATGTTCCAAAGGGAGGGGGAGATGGAGAGGCCCGATTGAGGCTTAGCCCCCAGCAACGAAGAAAAGAAGTCCATCACATGAGCCATAATAGCAGACTGATCCGAAGATCGCACACCATTAATCATCAGGCTATTGATCCCACAACGTCTTCTCCTACCATTCGCGATCGCAAAGAAATAGGCCGTGGGGGAGTCACCTTCTAGAGTCCAGTTGAGAGTACCCCGTTGGCGGCAATAAACCTCAGCTTGGTGGCGCAACTGCAATAAGGCGGCCTCAAGGTTATATCGAACCACCCATCCATCATCAGAAAGCCCAATCGAGTCGGCCGCGCGATCAAGAGACGAGACCTGATCCTCAAGGAAAGATTTGGTATGGCGATCCTCTGCCGCACGGTTACAAGACCATCCTCTAAGGAATTTACGAAGGTTGTAAGAGCACGAGTGCCAATCATCCAGAGGCCCAAAAGAGCGAGAGTTGGAGGACAGAAGGAGGGATATTTTCGAGGCCACCATCTCGATAAAACCATCAACAGACAGCCAAGAGGCATCAAATTGAAATCTAGCCGGAGGCCTAAGGCTGATAGAGCCATCGTCAAGAATTAAGGGGGTATGGTCAGATCCAACTATGCATTTGGTGCCGAGGAAGGCCCTAGGGAACATGGAATCCCACCTGGGACATATGAAGACTCTATCAAGCACATATCTAATAGGGTTAGCCTGATGGTTGGACCAGGTATAGCGGGCACCACCCCGGGGAAGCTCACGAATCGCATTGACACTGATAAAGTCGTTAGAGGCATTAGCTAGAGGCCAGGAGAAGATATTGTTACTTTTATCAGAAGGACACTGCAGAAGATTAAAGTCTCCCTCGATAACCATCGGGAGATTGCAGGATTCGATCTTCACAGATAGCTCATTAAGAAATAGAGGAGACAAAGAATGATTAGCAGGCCCATAAACGACGATAAACTCACACAGAGTATTCATAGCTTTATGACAAAGAACCGAACTAGCCCAAAAGATCCCATGATCAAATGCAACAAAATTGAAGATATCTTTATTAGAGCCTATCAAGATCCCACCAGAGTGACCCGAAGCAGGTAAAAAATTCCAATTGAATTTGTCCATGCCCACGATAGCAGAGAAGTCATTAGGGGAAAAAGCTTCCTTAAAGGTTTCAACCAACCCCACAAAGTCAATTGAACTCGAGCGGATCAAATCTTTGAGTTGGTCGCGGCGCCCCTAGCACCGAACCCTCTAATATTCCAGAATAATGCCCTCATTTATAAGATAAATTCTTGATGCGAAGACTCGACCTGCTAGGAGCCGCGCA
This sequence comes from Triticum aestivum, assembly GCF_018294505.1. NCBI lineage: Eukaryota > Viridiplantae > Streptophyta > Magnoliopsida > Poales > Poaceae > Triticum > Triticum aestivum. The sequence continues at coordinate 404,375,902 of NC_057813.1, read as the reverse complement.
GGATTTAACTCGTTTATTTGTGCCCCTCCTAGACAGGTTGGATTGGGGCTGGCCACAACCAGCACCCGCTTCCTCACCCTGACAACTACTGGAAGTCCCAACCTGAGAAGCAATGGCCTCTTTGGCTTTAGCTATGGCCGCCTGAGCCATCTCGTTAGCCCGTATGATAGCAAGAGTAGAACTAGGAGATCCAACAGAATCATCAACCACCACACCCACGTCCGACATAATATTTAAAAGATGATCATCTGAAAGAGAAGGTAAAACCAATCGAACCGGAGAGAAAACAAAAGAGAGGACGGGGGAAGTACCTGGGGGAGGGAGATCCTTCGCCGCAGCCCGCTTCTCAGCCCGCTCCATGATAGAACCACCCGAATTCGCCACCCGCCTGCCTTTGCGAGCCGTGTGCTCTGGATTGGTACACAAATTTCTTAGGACTTCCTAATTTGGTAGGATTTTTGGAGTTCCAGAAGTATACGTTTGATACAGATTACTACAGACTGTTCTGTTTTTGACAGATTCTGTTTTCATTGTGTTGATTGCTTATTTTGATGAATCTATGGCTAGTGAAATAGTTTATGATCCATAGATAAGTTGGAATACAATAGGTTTAATACCAATACAAATAAATAATGAGTTCATTACAGTACCTTGAAGTGGTCTTTTCTTTTCTTTCGCTAATGGAGCTTACGAGTTTTCTGTTGAGTTTTGTGTTGTGGAGTTTTCAAGTTTTGGGTAAAGATTCTATGGACTATGGAATGAGGAGTGGAAAAGAGCCTAATCTTGGGGATACCCAAGGCACCCCAAGGTAATATTCAAGGACAACCAAGAGCCTAATCTTGGGGATGCCCCGGAAGGCATCCCCTCTTTCGTCTTCGTTCATCGGTAACTTTACTTGGAGCTATATTTTTATTCACCACATGATATGTGTTTTGCTTGGAGCATCATTTTCTCTTGTTAGTATTTGCTTGTTGTTAGTTAGAATAATGTTTTGCATCTTTAGTTTCAATAAAAAGTCAAGGATAGCCTTTGCCATGCTTATTTTGCTAGTATACATATTGCTGTTTGAAAAATAGAAAGTTTACCGCTGTTGCAAAAATTCCCTAGAAAAGTCAGAGAGTGGTCTAATGTTGAATCTTTTTGCATACTGAGATATGATAAATTTATTACAGTGGGAAGTTTAGTTCATAATTTTTGGAGTTAGGGAAGTATGATGACTCTTGCATTCTTTACAGACTGTACTGTTTTGGCAGATTGCTGTTATGGTTGCATTGTTTGCATATGTTTGCTTGTTTAATGATTCTATTTGAAGATAGGAGTATTAAATATGCAGAGGCATTTAGTATTCAATGTTGAATAATAATGGTAGTGATTTGTTACAGTAGAAAATGGTAAGGTTTTGGATTGGTTTATACTAACCTATCTCACGAGTTCTTGTTGAGTTTGTTGTGAATGAAGCTTTTGATAAAAAGAGAAACCATGATATGAGAGGATTTAAGGAGACACAAAAGTTCAAGATTGGGGATTCCCAAGGCACCCCAAGATAATATTCCAAGAAGTCTCAAGCATCTAAGCTTGGGGATGCCCGGTAGGCATCCCACCTTTCTTCTTCAACAACTATCGGTTAGTATCGGTTGAGCCTAAGTTTTTGCTTCTTCACATGAGTTGTGCTATCCTTGCATTGTAGTTTTCTTTAGCTTTGCTTGCTGTTTGAATAAAGTATCAAGATCTGAAATTATTAAATGGGAGAGTCTTCACATAGTTGCATAATTATTCGACTACTCATTGATATTTACTTATATCTTTCGGAGTAGTTTTTGTTATTGCTCTAGTGCTTCTCTTAGATCTTTTACAGCACGGTGGTGGATTTGTTTTAAAGAAAATATTGATCTCTCATGCTTCACTTAGATTATTTTGAGATCATTAATAGCATGGTAATTTGCTTAATATTAATATACTTGGTATTTAAGATATGTGAAACTTTCTTATGAGTGTGTTGAATACTAAGAAAAGTTTGATGCTTGATAATTGTTTTGAGATATGAAGATGGTGATATTAGAGTCATGCTAGTTGGGTGATTATGAATTTAAAGAATGCTTGTGTTGAAGTTAGCAAATCCCATAGCATGCACTATGGTTAAAGTTGTGTAACAATTTTGAAACATGAAGTATACCTGGCTTGTGCATCCTTATGAGTGGCGGTCGGGGACGAGCGATGGTCTTTTCCTACCAATCTATCCCCCTAGGAGCATGCGCGTAGTACTTGATTTTTGATGACTTCTACATTTTTGCAATAAGTATATGAGTTCTTTTGACTAATGTTGAGTCCATGGATTATACGCACTCTCATATTTCCGCCTTTGCTAGCCTCTTCGGTACCGTGCATTGCCCTTTCTCACCTTGAAAGTCGGTGCAAACTTCGTCGGTGCATCCAAACCCCGTGATACGATACGCTCTATCACACATAAACCTCCTTATATCTTCCTCAAAACAGCCACCATACCTACCTATCATGGCATTTCCATAGCCATTCTGAGATATATTGGCATGCAACTTCCATCATCATCATCATGACATACATTACTTTTGTCATATTGCCATTGCATGATCATGTAGTTGACATCGTATTTGTGGCAAAGCCACCATGCATTATTTTTCATACATGTCACTCTTGATTCATTGCACCATCCCGGTACA
>NC_057813.1:404370868-404371620 GCF_018294505.1 Triticum aestivum | reverse complement strand
CCGACGTACCCCCTGCACCCATATATACTCTTGTACCCTAAAACTTCCAGAACAGAAGATAGATCGGGAGTTCCGTCGCCGCAAGCCTCTGTAGCCACCAAAAACCTCTCGGGAGCCTGTTCCGGTGCCCTGCCGGAGGGGGATCCCATCACCGGTGGCCATCTTCATCATCATGGCTCTATCCATGACGAGGAGGGAATAGTTCACCCTCGGGGCTGAGGGTATGTACCAGTAGCTATGTGTTTGATCTCTCTCTCTCTCTCTCTCTCGTGTTCTCTCTCGTGTTCATCTATGGCACGATCTTGATGTATCCCGAGCTTTGCTATTGTAGTTGGATCTTATGATGTTTCTCCCCCTCTACTCTCTTGTGATGAATTGAGTTTCCCCTTTGAAGTTATCTTATCGGATTGAGTCTTTTATGAGAACACTTGATGTATGTCTTGGTGATCAACTTGCGGGTTTCGTGACATTGGGAACCTATGCATAGGGGTTGGCACACATTCTTGACTCTCCGGTAGAAACTTTGGGGCGCTCTTTGAAGTACTTTTATGTTGGTTGGATGAATGTGAGATTGTGTGATGCATATCGTATAATCATGCCCACGGATACTTGAGGTGACAATGGAGTATCTAGGTGACATTAGGGTTTTGGTTGATTTGTGTCTTAAGGTGTTATTCTAGTACGAACTCTTTTATAGATTGATCCGAAAGAATAACTTTGAGGTGGTTTCGTACCCTACCATAATCTCTACG
>NC_057813.1:404351952-404370858 GCF_018294505.1 Triticum aestivum | reverse complement strand
TTGTTCTCCGCTATTAGTGGCTTCGGAGTGACTCTTTGTTGCATGTTGAGGGCTTGTTTCTATGATCTATCTATGTTATTATTGTTGAGAGAACTTGCACTAGTGAAAGTATGAACCCTAGGCCTTGTTTCCTATCATTGCAGTACCGTTTACGCTCACTTTTATCTTTAGTTACCTTGCTGTTTTTATATTTTCAGATTACAAAAACCTATATCTATCATCCATATTGCACTTGTATCACCATCTCTTCGCCGAACTAGTGCACCTATACAATTTACCATTGTATTGGGTGTGTTGGGCACACAAGAGACTTTTTGTTATTTGGTTGCAGGGTTGTTTGAGAGAGACCATCTTCATCCTACGCCTCCTACGGATTGATAAACCTTAGGTCATCCACTTGAGGGAAATTTGCTACTGTCCTACAAACCTGTGCACTTGCAGGCCCAACAACGTCTACAAGAAGAAGGTTGTGTAGTAGACATCAGGGCTTGACGTGCTATGAAGGTGTACAAGGAGATGGTCGTAGGATGCTCCGCATCATCCCCTCCCCCTTGGGAAAGATCCGACCTCGGATCAAAAACCAAATCACCATGGGAAAGAGATGGCTTCGCCGTGTAGGAGCGGACGATCACCAAGTACTCATCATCTTCAAGCTCGGAAAGGGCACCCTCCAATATCGCACCGTCTAGTGATTCCTTCAAAAGGAACAAAGACAACAAACACTTGGAAAAACAAATGTGGTTAGCGTTAGGGCAAAACTAAGCATTCAAGAGGTGATTCACCAATCAGGTGTCGTCATCATGCAAAGTATATGGTGTGACAAAGGATTGTGACATGGCATGTAAGCATATCAATCGAGCACAAGCAAAGATATCATGGGGACAAGCATGTAAATGTGAGGTTGTGATGCAAATATGTGTGACAAGATAATAAGAATCTACCTCAAGGTCATAACAAGCATTCACAAAGTGCTCGACGAAAGGTCTATGGTAGGCATAAGAATCATTCACAACACCAAAGAATATGAGATGTCTAAACACATGGGTCAAGTGCAAGACAATCCTAGCATAACGTGCATAGGGTGTAGTGAATATAGTGTGGCACTCAACACAATAGAAAGAGCAATTGTTCATCATATGTGAGGCAATCAAGTCAAGCATGTGACAAGCAATGGGACATGGCATATATGAAGAAATGATATTGGTGCAACCAACCATATGATAGTAGCAAGTAGTCCAAGAATTGGATGAAACACACAAGGTGTATATGTCATGAGGCATGGAAATGTGGCAATCGTTTGTGAAAGCAATATCTTGAACATTGTGCAAATGATGCAAGCAACACATGAAGTATGATCCACAATATCCAAGCTCAAGAAGGATGTACCTTGAAAACGTGTCCTTGTGCATTCGTCACAATGCCGAAGTGGTAGGAAATGTGGTGTAAAAGTGAGTCATGGTAGAATGTATGAGGCTCTCTCTCAAGAGCTTGAATGGTCAACTCACGTGAAGTAGAAGTCGACACAAAGTCCAAGTATCCTACACATGCACACAACAAAACAAAGAACGTATGCGCATGGTAGATAAACACATCATCCGTCATGATGGTTCTTTTCTCTTGCACATAACCATTAGAAGCAAAAGTGCATGAATAATATGATGCAACAATGGCGATATTCATGGCACTAGGTATATGGTGCAAAGAAGTAAGACAAGCATGCTTCACAAGTAATATGTCAAAATCTCGAAACATATGTGAGAATGCTATGGGGGCAATCTCATGAGCAAGACTATAAGCATTGTTGCACTCAATACATGGCAATTCATCTAGCATGAGAGATGCAACACATGGAGATATATGACAAGAAGCAATATGAATCATGTGCAAAGCATATAGATGGTTGTCATCAGCCGCATGAAATGAGCAAGTATGAATCATGGGTGATGCAACATAAGCAAGCATCACAATCAAGTCGTGCAAACTAGTGGAGGGAAGATGCAACACACTAGAGTAAATCATGGCAATCATGTCATGTGAGCAAATAATAGGCATAGACAATGCACATGACATGTCACAAGCACGAACACAAAGCAAGATCATAGTATCATCATAGGGGTGGGTCACAATGGAACATGGCAACAACAAGAGATATCTCCACCAAGCTTGCAAATACACATACAAGTACTAGAATCAATCATCATGTGTAATGCAAAGCATGGGTCACAATTGCATGGCAAAGGCATAGGAATGGGCATATCATGCAAAGTGAACATGGCAAGATGGGCATATGATATGTAATGGACAATAACCCATAGCCAAGTGAGGGCCATGTAGAAGAAATGCGCGAAGACTTTGGGCGAAGAGAGCGGTGGGAAAAACAATCCATGGGATCCCAAGTCCTCATTGCTCTCTAGAGCTCATTTTGTCAACTCGTGGGATTGCGAGGTTGACAAGTATTCATGGGTACCTACACAAAAGAGACACAAACCAAAGAAATTGTGCGCGTGATAAATGTACACATCATCCATCATGATGTGTATGTGCACGTGTGAATTAGCACAAGATAAGCATCGCTTAAAGAAATTCGATGCATGGTATAAGAACATGTCATCCATCATGAAAGAATACTTGTTATGTATAACACAATGGGGATGCAAATTGAGCACACAATTATATGGCACATCAATAGCATTTTCATTCATGGGGAACATATGGTGCACATAATTATTGGGATCATGCAATGGATGGGATGGATCAAAATCTCCTAACATGTATGAGGAAACTATGGGGGTCTCCTCATGAACAACATTGGAAACATCATATGGAGAAAATGGACAACATCCAAAACAATGCATATCCGAAGCTAGGTGGGCATGGCATGGCATCTGAGATAAATGATGCAAAGGGAACATATCAATATCATCACAAGAAAAACAAATGCCAATAACCATGGGCTTGTAATCTATGCCATATGTGCAAATTGGATTTATTTTAATGGCATATGCATAGTCACTATGAAGAGATTGCAAATAAGACATATGGTTGATCTCATGCATAGCATATGACAAGTCAAGCGGATTATCAAACATGATGTGACCAAGGAAATTGTCACAAGAAATCCTATGTAACATGGCATGACAACTAATATACTCCACATGAGAATCATCATACTCATCATAAATGGGCAAGAAATCATCACATGAGGAAGTCGCACTAGCATGAATCATGCAAATAGGTGGATCAACATCATGCAAGCAAGCAATGTCAAGAATGTCCACTAGTGGGACTAGCGCATCACCGTCACCTTTATTACCTTTGTAATTCCACTCATGTGGTGTAAGTGAGGTGGGAAAGACCAAATGGTGGTCATATTCATCTTGATGGAACCATGTGGGGGGTGCATAATATTCCACCATGGCCATCGTCTTGTCCAAAGAAAGGACAAAGTCATCGTGAATCGGGCGTCATCATAGATGGGACGTAGCACCAAATGAGAAGACACAATAGAGGTATAGGTCAAGTTGTTAGAGATGCAAATGGCCTCACGAGACCTATCAACTATCTCACTCTCTCTATGTGGTGGTTCACTCACTCCCTCAAAGTAGTTGCACTCAATCTCACATATGGTGGAGTCACTCATCTCACTCAAGTGGTGGGGGTTGTGTCTCTCCTCACATGGAAAGTGGGGCAACTCGTCATATATGGGGCTAGTGGTGAAGTCACTCTCACTCTCAATATGGTGTCACAAGTCACTCAAGTCATCATACATCGCCGTGGTCGAAGGGAAAATCCCATGCTCAACCATCTCGTCGCCGTCGCCGTGGATGAAGGCCGAAGATGTCACATCATCAGTCTTCTCCATGACCGAAGGGAAAATCCCATGCTCGATCATCTCGTCGCCGTCGCCGTGGATGAAGGCCGAAGATGGCACATCATCACTCTCGCCTCCAAAGATGGAAATATCATCCTTGCTCGCCACCTTGTCGCTCGCCTCCAAAGCTTGGTCCTTGAGGGTCTCCGTAGTCGTACTTGTCGCCGCACCGTCTTGAAAAAGAGTCAAAGTAGACTCGGCATCATCAATGCCACAAAGAGGAATGGCGATGGAGTCGAACTTGGGAGCATCGTCTTGGAGCTCATCGAGCTTGGACATCTTGGTGGTACTATCCTCATGCTCGTTCTCATGGAGCTTGGTCGTCGTGAAGTGTGCTTGGGGTGGAGAAGCCTTGACCTTCATGAGTTCTTGTTCCGCCTTGAGAGCACCAATGTAGTTGTCGTCGAGGGACTTGTAGTTCTCGAGGAAGATAGTCTTGGAGATGTCGTTGTGCAATCCCATCATGAAGTGGAACTTCATCGAAATGGGGTCGTCCACGCCGGCTCGTCGCAAGGCAATCTTCATCTCCTTGAAGTACGCGTTGATGGACTTGGATCCTTGGGTGGTGTCCTCCAATTGGCGTAGAAGTTGTTCCATGTAGGTTGGAGGCACGAACTCTCGCCTCAAATCTCTCTTCGTCTTGGGCCAACTCATGTTGTATCTCTCCGAAGGTGTGCGAATCCACCATGTCGAGGCGTAGTCGTGGAAGTTCCTTGAGGCGCACTTCACTTGATCTTCGGGAGGAACTTGAAATAGCTTGAGGTAGTCGTCCATTAGGCGCTCCCACTCGAGATACTCCTCAGGTTCTTGAGTCCCATAGAAAGGAATCGCGCAGTCGGTGTCAAAGTCGTAGTAGCTCGTGGAGGTCGTGGACTTGAGCTTGGGGAGCTTCTCTTGAGCGTAGTCTTGGGGTGCTTGTTGGAGAAGATGCCGTATGTCCATAGGCGAAGATGCCTTGAAGTCGCTTGGTGAAGATGCCAAGGGATATGGTGAAGTTATTGAGCGGTTGTTGATGTAGAGCTCTTGACCTTCACGTTCTCGTTTGTGATTGTGTCGATGCCGATGTGATCTTGCCAGAGATGGTAGCTCAGAAGCATGTGCTCTTGAGCATCTTCTCGAAGATGAGGAAGATCGCTTGTAGGACTTGATGAGGGCTTTGATCTCCTCCATTTGAGCTTGCATCTTGGCGTTCAAGTTGTTGTCGTGGCATCGAATTCGTCGTTGTTGTAGATCGAAGGTGAAATGCCTTTCCTATCCATCACAAGACTCGAGTATAGGTGAGTAGGAAATGAGATAAACAATACCAAGTTACCTTTTCCCAAAGTTGAGGATGTATCCCGTTTCACTCAGTGTGAAATGAAAGAATAGTGGAATTGGTACCGGATTTGTTCACTCACACCTATCAAGTAAAGCTTATGGTGGAGCTCGGTGAGGATAGTGGCACAAAAATTTGATGCAAAATGTTAGCAAGGGTCAATAATGTTGAAAGAGATTCACAAATCCGCAATTGCAACAAGTAGACCAATAGCAAAGAATGGCACATGGAAACGCACACACAAATAGATAAATGGGGTCGTGCAACCAAGTAATGAGCACAAAATGTGGAACCACATAAAACGCTCGTGTTGCACAACTCAAGAGAGACGCTAGCACGATTTCTCAATAGGCGGATACGACACTTGTGCACAACCTATAAGATGAAAAATGTATCAACTTTCTATCCCAAGTATGCTATATATGTATGGTTCCCGTTGTTTCTCAAGATGATCCAAGATGATCGGATATGACAATCTTATGTGCAATGTGGTATGATGCTATGGCTCTTGCTTACAAGCTTCTTTGCTCTTTCTCTTTTACTTAAAAGCTTTTTTTCTTTGGCCACTTTGCTAAATGCGCAAACCAAGATAACAATTGTGTATATGCGGGAACAATCTTGTGACACAAGAGATGATATGTTGATACCAAGATAAGGATACCAAGATGATATGGTATTTATGCAATGGAAGGTATGGATCACTAATGTGCACAAGTAACATTGCCGGCAATACTCAAATGGCTAGTCTCGATAGACAAGTAATGCAAAATGGGCTAGGTGTTAAACATTGCAATGGCAAGGAGAATGTACAATGATGTCATCGAGGTTACCGTCCTTGCTTACGGCAGGGGTGTCAAAATGATGAAGTGGTTAATGTCGATGAGGACCTCGTGGCGATGATGAGTGGCGGTGTTCTCTATGTAGAACCATTCCTAATTAGCCGAAACACCTTAGGAAATGGAAAAACTACAAACTCAAAATATCAAGTGCCAAATGTCAAATGTCAAATGGTGGTAGCGGAATGCGATGGTGGTTCCGAAGTTGACAATGCGAAAGTGGTGGTGGTGGTTGATGAACAAGCAACCGTCCCTAAGTAGCCTAAACACCTTAGGAGACTCAAGTCACCACTCAAGCAACCACAAATGCTATATGGATCAAAATGGGATAGGTTGCGGAAAGCTATGGTGGTTTATGGATGATATGGTGGAGGGCCTAGGCAAATATGTCAAAATGTGACGGAGTCTATTGATGTTGGAACAGATCTTGATGGATGGGGGATGTCAATAGCTACTCAACGAGCTAAAGAACATCAAAATCGGACTCCGGATGTGGAAGATATGGCCGAAACAAGAAATCAACCGAATCAGTTTTTGAACTAGCGGTCAGTCTGGTCCGGGTTAGCGGACAGTCCGGTCTTCATCCAAAACCTTCTGATTCGAGCAGACAGTCCGGTGTTGGGAGCGGACAGTCCGGTCTGTGAGAGATTTTGCTCCTGATACCAGCGGACAGTCCGCTACGGCCGTGCGGACAGTCTGGTGCGGGCTGGGAAAGGACGAACTCGAAACTTTAGGTGGAAATGGATGATTTAGGGGTCAAAAATGAGGACATTTTGTGGATGGAAGGTGGGGAAACTTGTGGGGAAGCTAGATCCACTCAAAACACAACAAATCCATGGATCAAAATCAACAAAACATCATCAAACCAACAAATCACAAAAAAAATTGGGGCTATTTTTGGTGGGGATTTTCGGATTTTAGGACGAAATCAAGCAAAACAAGGCTAGAAAACGATGGGGAAGACTCCAAATTCGTGATCAACGTGGATCATGATACCAAGATGTTGTAGGGTGGAGACCCTAAGCGTAGATCTTTCACGAATTGGAGGGGAATCCACAAAGAACGCGAAGAACACGAAGGACAAGAGGGGAAATCACAAGAAGAAAACACTCAAGAACAAGTCCAATCACACATCCACTAGACTCACAATCACACAAGATCCACAAAGGTACAAGAACAACAAAGGGAAACAAGATACATGGTAAAGTTCATCCCAAATCCTATGAAGGAGATGAGGTCTTTATGATCTAGATAGATCCTTCCCACAAGGGGGGTCTTGAATCTCAAAGGATCTTCTCCAATGGAGGCCTTGAACTCCAATGGAGTCTTCTCCCTCAAGAGGAAACCCACAAGGGGAGATACATGAGCTAAGATCTAATGTCTAGTTCTAATCTTAGCTAACCCTAAAAACTGAGAGGAGCACGGAATATATAGTCTAGGGGCGAAAGGGTATGGGCCTCAGTGGCAACACGGGCTTTTTAGCCCAATTCGTAGTGAAACTGGGCCTACCGAACAGTCCGGTGGTAAGGACCGGACAGTCCGGTGAGGACACACACAGTTTCGTGTGCCACCAGACTGTCCGCTGTGGGGACCGGACTGTCCGGTAGAACAATTTTAGTGAGACCGGACTGTCCGGTAGTGCTATTTCTGCACGCTTCCTTTTCTTCATCTTAACGCTTCCGGTCATTTCTTGGGTCTTGGGGTCCTTCTCCTTGTCCTCCGGGAAGCTTCCTAGCTGCTTGGTGGCGGTTGCCCTCATACCTAATGATGCACAATGTTCCATGGTGAGGTAGCAACCAAGTCCAATGGATATACTGATGTAAATCTCGAAGAGGAGTGGGTTCACCTTAAGTCCGGTAGGTCCACTTGGGGCTTGAGGTGCTATGAAGGTGTACAAGGAGATGGCCGTAGGATGCTCCGCATCAATATGCTTCATGAATGGGACATGAAGATAATGCTTATAAAAGTTTCCAACACTAGCTTAATGTTCAACATGAATCATGAAGAAGATAAAATGTTGTTGATGAGCTCAACAACAAGTCATCAAGATTCCCATGAAGATGGAATTCCATAACTTCTGTGAACAAGGCGATAGTATTGGTCAGACCCAAGAGATATAATGGTGTATGCTCGAGGGATCAACCATGAGTAAGACAACATTACGAGCATCGTTGGTTCTGATTTGATTTGATGATAGCCCATACTCAAATCAAAGATTGGATAAGATGATAGCGCCGACAATTGATCATGGGGATCAATCAATGAAGATACCATCTTTCTTCAACACACATACACGCACACACAAGATATCCCTTTGAAATGAACTAGGTTAGGCAAAGCATTTATCTTCCAACTCTCCAAGTTGTTGTTTAGCTTAGCCAACTAGTTCAGGGTATCCAACAAAGATTCTTGGAGAAGGGTGGTTTACAAGAAACCAACGTGATCACGAGCTCAACACAACGGTTAGGGGGCAACCTGGTGATACTTTCAGGAAGATATCCGGAATATCACGCACCACCGATATGTTATAAGCTCGAGAACAATCTTGCTTTTCAGGGTAAGATGATATGATCAGAAGAGCGAGGGTTTGAGAAAAAAATCCTAACTCATCGATCGAAGAGTGCACCAGGAAAATGGACTAGGTAGCACGATCAATCTTAGAATGATGATTCCATAACCAACACACTAAGAATAAGATTATTGTCCATTAACCACCAAGCAACATGGTTGCTAGGAGTATTGATTTCATGCATCACAACTCACTTGTCGGCATTCTGGCTGTAACCAACATAGATACAGAGGAATGAAGAATGATGGAGAGAAGTACCACTGCATCAAGAATTCATAAAGAGGGTGTGCAATTCTCACGATACTCTTGTTATGAAAGAGGGTGGTACCCCGAGGTAGAAAATAACAAAATCTGGATTGGTATTTTGATCTACGGGATACAACTACTTTGACCCAATCCTAGAAATGGATGAGGTATTGGAGTTTGTTTCTCCTAGTCATTTCGGAATAGAACGGATTGACGGACCACAAGAGTAATAAGCATCGATAACACTAATGCACAACTACTCCTGACTATCAACTGATAGATGAAGGCCGGAATATAAATAAAGAGGGACAACTCAAAAGAACATACGATTTTCTGAGTTGTGGGTGCATAGATTAGCATGTCGAACGAGTTCAACATATTTCTTTCGGATAACCCATGCAGAAAGGTAGGACTAGCACTACCAAAAAAATACACTTCCGTGATGATACGTGTTTGTCACAGTAGGTCACGTTTTTGTCATGCATGTACATCCACGACAATTTTATGACAGAATCAAGATAGTCATACTTGTGCTGTCGTAGAAGTGTTCCATGACATTACCAAAATTATCATCATGGAAGTGTCCACTTCCATGACGATAAATGCCACGTCATGGAAGTGCTTTCGTCAAGGGTGACCGACACGTGGCATCCACCGTAACGGGTCGCTGTTAAGCTATCAGGTCTGGTTTTGGATCCGATAACCCGCTAACATCCACGACCAATGCTGATTTTCCACGTGTAAAATTCTCATTGGCCGACAAAACCACGTGTCAGCTCCGCGTTGGCACAGGTGTCACTCATCCAATGGGAGAGATGCGCCTATGATATGTTGACACATCGACATGTCCAAAAGTGGCCCATAAAGATTAAATGGGCCGGCCCAACTGAAGGCCCACAAGATTTTGCGGACCATAATGGGTCAGCCCAGCTAAAGGCTCACAAGATTTTGCGGACCATAATGGGTTGGCCCAGCTAAAGGCCCACAAGATTTTGCAGACCATAATGGGTCGGCCGAGCTAAAGGCCCACAAGATTTTTAGGACACTAGTGGGCTGGCCTGTTAACAGGCTACCATGTTTTGGGCCAAATGCCGGCCCATATTTGATCCGGTCCATTAACAGCCTGCCACGTTCTGGGCCTAATAAAGGCCCATATGAGATCCGACCCATTAATAGCCTACCACATTCTGGGCCATATTACGGCCCAGATCAGATCTGGCCCTTTAAGAGCCTTTGGGCTAAATTATGGCCCATATCAGATTCGGCCCATCAATTAGACACTGTGTTTTTGGGCCCACTTCAGGCCCGGTCAGGATTTCTATTTGCTAAAGGCCCATTTAGTAATACGACCTGATATTAGTTTTGGCATGTTAAAGGCCCATTTAACATTTCGACCCTATATTTATTTCGGACTGTTAAAGGCCCGTCATATAGTTGGGCCTAACTATGCCCGCTTTGCATCCGGCCTGCTCACAGCCGATAATCTGATTGTGCCAACCTAGGACCGAGACAATTTTGGCCTGTTAACGGCCCGTGATGTGATTGGCACAATCATGGGTCAGGGTCTATTTCGGACTGCTGTCGGCCCGTGAGCTATTTGACACGTTTCAGGCCCAACCTACTTTTCAGCCTACCAAAAGCCCATTGAATTTTCTTATGAAAATAGGGCCAGCGGTTTACTCAGCATATTAAAGGCCCCAAACTACTAGTGGGCCAATTTACATTTAGGCATGTTAATGGACGAAGATGACTCGTCCCATGATGCGGATCATTGCTACCTCTTGAGCACTGCGTTGGATTTCCCCGAAGAGGAGAGGATGATGCAGCAAAGTAGCGTAAGTATTTCCCTCAGTTTTTGAGAACCAAGGTATCAATCCAGTAGGAGACCACGCACAAGTCCCTCGTACCTACACAAAACGATAGCTCCTCACAACCAACACGATTAGGGGTTGTCAAGCCCTTCATGGTCACTTACGAGAGTGAGATCTGATAGAGATGATAAATAATATTTTTGGTATTTTTGATAGATAGATGCAAAGTGAAAAGTAAAAGGCAAAGTAAAAAAGCAAAGCAAGTAATAAAGCAATAGAGATTGATATGATGAGAATAGACCCGGGGGCCATAGGTTTCACTAGTGGCTTCTCTCAAGAGCATAAGTATTCTACGGTGGGTGAACAAACTACTGTTGAGCAATTGACAGAATTGAGCATAGTTATGAGTATATCTAGGTATGATCATGTATATAGGCATCACGTCCGAGACAAGTAGATCGAAAGGATTCTGCATCTACTACTATTACTCCACTCATCGACCGCTATCCAGCATGCATCTAGAGTATTAAGTTAAAAACAGAGTAACGCCTTAAGCAAGATGACATGATGTAGAGGGATAAATTCACGCAATATCATAAAAAACCCATCTTGTTATCCTCGATGGCAACAATACAATACGTGACTTGCTGCCCCTTCTGTCACTGGGAAAGGACATCACAAGATTGAACCCAAAGCTAAGCACTTCTCCCATTGCAAGAACTACCAATCTAGTTGGCCAAACCAAACGGATAATTCGAAGAGACTTGCAAAGATAACTCAATAATACATAAAAGAATTCAGAGAAGATTCAAATATTGTTCATGGATAAACTGGATCATAAACCCACAATTCATCGGTCTCAACAAACACACCGCAAAAAAGAAGAAGATTACATCGAATAGATCTCCTCGAGAGAGGGGGAGAACATTGTATTGAGATCCAAAAAGAGAGAAGAAGCCATCTAGCTACTAGCTATGGACCCGAAGGTCTGAAGTGAACTACTCACACTTCATCGGAGGGGCTATGGTGTTGATGTAGAAGCCCTCCGTGGTGGATGCCCCCTCCGGCGCAGCTCCGGAACAGGCCCCAAGATGGGATCTCATGGATACAGAAGGTTGTGGTGGTGGAATTAGGTTTTTGGCTCCTGTTCTGATCGTTTGGGGACACGTAGGTATATATAGGAGGAAGGAGTACGTCGATGGAGCAACAGGGGGGCCACGAGGCAGGGGGGCGCGCCCTAGGAGGGGGGGAGCCCCCCACCCTCGTGACCGCCTCTGTTACGTCTTGGAGTAGGGTCCAAGTCTCCTGGATCACGTTCGGTGAGAAAATCACGTTCCCGAAGGTATCATTCCGTTTGGACTCTTGATATTCCGTTTCTTCGAAACACTGAAATAGGCAAAAAAACAACAATTCTGGGCTGGGCCTCCGGTTAATAGGTTAGTCCCAAAAATAATATAAAAGTGGAAAATAAAGCCCAATATAGTCCAAAACAGTAGATAAAGTAGCATGGAGCAATCAAAAATTATAGATACGTTGGAGACGTATTAGGCATCCCAAGCTTAATTCCTGCTCGTCCTCGAGTAGGTAAATGATAAAAAAAGAATTTTTGATGCGGAGTGATACTTTGGCATAATTTCAATGTAAATCTTCTTAATCGTGGCATGAATATTCAGATCTGAAAGATTCAAGACAAAAGTTCATATTGACACAAAAAAAATACTTCAAGCATACTAATCAAATCAATCATGTCTTCTCAAAATAACATGGCAAAAGAAAGTTCATCCCTACAAAATCATATAGTTAGGCTATGCTTCATTTTCGTCACACAAAGATGTTCCCAACTTCTATACCCTTGATGACAAGCCAAGCAATTGTTTCATACTTAAATAATCTTAAACTTTTTCAACCTTCACGCAATACATGAGCGTGAGCCATGGATATAGCACTATGGGTGGAATAGAATATGATGATGGGGATTGTGTGGAGAAGACAAATAAGGAGAAAGTCTCACATTGACGAGGATAATCAATGGGCTATGGAGATGCCCATCAATGGATGTCAACATGAGGAGTAGGGATTGCCATGCAATGGATGCACTAGAGCTATGAATGCTCAACAAAAGAAAACTAGTGGGTGTGCATCCAACTCGCTTGCTCACGAAGACCTAGGGCATTTGAGGAAGCCCATTGTAGGAATATACAAGCCAAGTTCTATAATGAAAAATTCCCACTAGTATAAAAAGACAACTTATGAGACTCACTACATGAAGAACAAGGTGCTACTTTGAAGCACAATATATGAGACTCACTACATGAAGAACAAGGTGCTACTTTGAAGCACAAGTGTGGAAAAAGAGATAGTAGCATTGCCCTTTTTATTTTCTCTTTTTTGGGCCTTTTTTGGCCTTTCTCTTTTTTTTATTTGGGCAATGCTCTAATAATGATGATCATCACACTTCTATTGATTACAACATAAGGATTACAACTCGAAACTTAGAACAATATATGACTCTATATGAATGCCTCCGGCGGTGTACCGGGATGGTGCAATGAATCAAGAGTGACATGTATGAAAAATAATGCATGGTGGCTTTGCCACAAATACGATGTCAACTACATGATCATGCAATGGCAATATGACAAAAGTAATGTATGTCATGATGATGATGGTGGAAGTTGCATGGCAATATATCTCGGAATGGCTATGGAAATGCCATGATAGGTAGGTATGGTGGCTGTTTTGAGGAAGATATAAGGAGGTTTATGTGTGATAGAGCATATCGTATCACGGGGTTTGGATGCACCGGCGAAGTTTGCACCAACTCTCAAGGTGAGAAAGGGCAATGCACGGTACCGAAGAGGCTAGCAAAGGCAGAAAGGTGAGAGTGCGTATAATCCATGGACTCAACATTAGTCAAAAGAACTCATATACTTATTGCAAAAATTTAGAAGTCATCAAAAATAAAGTACTACGCGCATGCTCCTAGGGGGATAGATTGGTAGGAAAAGACCATCGCTCGTCCCCGACCGCCACTCATAAGGATGCACAAGCCAGGTACACTTCATGTTTCAAATTTATTACATAACTTTAACCATATGTGCATGCTACGGGACTTGCAAACTTCAACACAAGCATTTCTCAAATTCATAATTACTCAACTAGCACGACTTTAATATTATCACCTCCATGTCTCAAAACAATTATCAAGCATCAAACTTATCTTAGTATTCAATTCACTCAAAAGAAAGTTTCACATATCTTGAATACCAAGTATATTAACATTAAGAAAATTACCATGCTATTAACGACTCTCTAAATAATCTAAGTGAAGCATGAGAGATCAATAGTTTCTTTAAAACAAATCCACCACCATGCTCTAAAAGATCTAAGTGAAGCACTAGAGCAAAAATTATCACGCTCAAAAGATATAAGTGAAGCACATAGAGTATTCTAACAAATTCCAATTCATGTATGGCTCTCTCAAAAGGTGTGTACAGCAAGGATGATTGTGGTAAACTAACAAGCAAAGACGCAAATAATACAAGACACTCCAAGCAAAACACATATCATGTGGTGAATAAAAATATAGCTGCAAGTAAATTACCGATGGAAGTGGACGAAAGAGGGGATGCCTTCCGGGGCATCCCCAAGCTTTGACTTTTTGGTGTCCTTGGATTATCTTGGCGGTGCCATGGGCATCCCCAAGATTAGGCTCTTGCCACTCCTTGTTCCATAATCCATCAAAAGAATTCACCCAAAACTTGAAAACTTCACAACACAAAACTCAACAGAAATCTCGTGAGCTCCGTTAGAGAAAGAAAACAAAGAACCACTTAAAGTACTGTAATGAACTCATTCTTTATTTATATTGGTGTTAAACCTACTGTATTCCAACTTCTCTATGGATTATAAACTATTTTACTAGCCATAGATTCATCAAAATAAGCAAACAACACCCGCAAAACAGAATCTGTCAAAAACAGAACAGTCTGTAGCAATCTGTAACTAACGCAAACTTCTGGAACTCTAAAAATTCTACCAAAATAGGAAGTCCTGGAAAATTTGTTTATTGAACATCATCAAAAAGAATCATCGCAAAAGCACGTTCCTGTGATTTAACAAAATTATATTCGTGCGCGCAAAGTTTCTGTTTTTGAGCAGAATCAAATCAACTATCATCGTAGGTTATCCTATAGGTTCTACTTGGCACAAACACTAATTAAAACATAAAACCACATACAAACAGAGGCTAGATGAATTATTTATTCCTAAACAGAAGCAAAAACAAAAAACAAAAATAAAATTGGGTTGCCTCCCAACAAGCGCTATCGTTTAACGCCCCTAGCTAGGCATAGAAGCAAGGATAGATCTAGGTAGTGCCGTCTTTGGTAGGCAATTCTTCAATGAGGCATCTACCTCCTTTAGAATTTCTTTATTTCTAGTAATTGTCAAATTTTCAGGCAAAATATCGAAAAATTCACTTATAGCAAATGGTTCCTTAATGATGGTAAAAAGATTGGGATGAGCACTTATAGATTTAAGATCCGCAGTTTCCTTACTAGGTGATTCTCCCTTATTCTTAGGAACATAAATAAGCTTAGTATTTTTAGTATACGAACTTGGAGTGTTTTGAACGGAAGAAAAAGCGGTTCCCAAGTTGGTAATGATACCCTCAAGTTTATCGATTCTTGTGGAATCTAGATTTATTTTCTCATTAACTATGGGTTCTTTTTCTTTAATATTTTTCAAGGTCATTCCTACCTTAGATCCATATTGGGTAATTTGATTGTGGATCTTTTTGTCAAGATTTTCAATTGATTCAATGGTAGTAACTTTATTCTCAATAGTTTCAAGTCTTTGCATAACATGCTCCAAAGTTAACATAGTTCCATTAATCAAAAGGGGTGGTGAGCCAAATAAATCTATTAAAGCATTATAAGAATCAAAAGTATGGCTACCCAAGAAATTCCCTCCGGTAATGGTATCAAGGATATACCTATACCAAGGATTAGCACCTACATAAAAATTACGAAGAAGAACTGAAGTAGATTGCTTCCTGGTAGATCTATTTTGAGCATTGCAAATTCTATACCAAGCGTCTTTTAGATTTTCTCCCTCCCTTTGCTTAAAATTTAGAACTTCATTCTCGGGAGATAACGGAGAAGATATGAGATTAGTCATGATTACAAGCACGCAAACTAACACATGAGAAAACAAACGGACAAGGAAAAAGGCAACGGAAAAAAGAGGAGGAGATTGGGAAAGAGAGGGCGAATAAAACGGCAAGGGTGAAGTGGGGGAGAGGAAAACGAGAGGCAAATGGAAAATAATGTAATGCGAGAGATAGGGATTGTGATGGGTACTTGGTATTGTTGACTTGCTTGCGTGAGCCTCCCCGGCAACGGCGCCAGAAATTCTTCTTGTTACCTCTTGAGCACTGCGTTGGATTTCCCCGAAGAGGAGAGGATGATGCAGCAAAGTAGCGTAAGTATTTCCCTTAGTTTTTGAGAACCAAGGTATCAATCCAGTAGGAGACCACGCACAAGTCCCTCGTACCTACACAAAACGATAGCTCCTCGCAACCAACGCGATTAGGGGTTGTCAATCCCTTCACGGTCACTTACGAGAGTGAGATCTGATAGAGATGATAAATAATATTTTTGGTATTTTTGATAGATAGATGCAAAGTGAAAAGTAAAAGGCAAAGTAAAAAGCAAAGCAAGTAATAAAGCAATAGAGATTGATATTATGAGAATAGACCCGAGGGCCATAGGTTTCACTAGTGGCTTCTCTCAAGAGCATAAGTATTCTACCGTGGGTGAACAAATTACTGTTGAGCAATTGATAGAATTGAGCATACTTATGAGTATATCTAGGTATGATCATGTATATAGGCATCATGTCCGAGACAAGTAGATCGAAACGATTCTGCATCTACTACTATTACTCCACTCATCGACCGCTATCCAGCATGCATCTAGAGTATTAAGTTAAAAACAGAGTAACACCTTAAGCAAGATGACATGATGTAGAGGGATAAATTCATGCAATATGATAAAAACCCCATCTTGTTATCCTCGATGGCAACAATATAATACGTGCCTTGCTGCCCCTTCTTTCACTGGGAAAGGACACCGCAAGATTGAACCCAAAGCTAAGCACTTCTCACATTGCAAGAACTACCAATCTAGTTGGCCGAACCAAACGGATAATTCGAAGAGACTTGCAAAGATAACTCAATGATACATAAAAGAATTCATAGAAGATTCAAATATTGTTCATAGATAAACTGGATCATAAACCCACAATTCATCGTTCTCAACAAACACACCGCAAAAAAAGAAGAAGATTACATCGAATAGATCTCCACGAGAGAGGGGGAGAACATTGTATTGAGATCCAAAAAGAGAGAAGAAGCCATCTAGCTACTAGCTATGGACCCGAAGGTCTGAAGTGAACTACTCACACTTCATCGGAGGGGCTATGGTGTTGATGTAGAAGCCCTCCGTGGTGGATGCCCCCTCCGGCGCAGCTCCGGAACAGGCCCCAAGATGGGATCTCATGGATACAGAAGGTTGTGGTGGTGGAATTAGGTTTTTGGCTCCTGTTCTGATCGTTTGGGGACACGTAGGTATATATAGGAGGAAGGAGTACGTCAATGGAGCAACAGGGGGGCCACGAGGCAGGGGGGCACGCCCTAGGAGGGGGGGAGCCCCCCACCCTCGTGACCGCCTCTGTTATGTGTTGGAGTAGGGTCCAAGTCTCCTGGATCACGTTCGGTGAGAAAATCACGTTCCCGAAGGTTTCATTCCGTTTGGACTCCGTTTGATATTCCGTTTCTTCGAAACACTGAAATAGGCAAAAAACAGCAATTCTGGGCTGGGCCTCCGGTTAATAGGTTAGTCCCAAAAATAATATAAAAGTGGAAAATAAAGCCCAATATAGTCCAAAACAGTAGATAAAGTAGCATGGAGCAATCAAAAATTATAGATACGTTGGAGACGTATCAATTATACATAGTGATTTGCATGACGGCCCAATTATGTACCGTAATTTTACGGTTTGGCTGGTTTACTGCGAAACCATGATATATATACAGTAAAATAACTGCAACATCGTGAATAAGAAAAAACCTAGACTATACAATAAAGAAATTACAGCATATTACATCCACTGGGCATCAAAGTTTGCCGCTATGATAATAAAGCAGAAGCAAATAACAGATTACATACACTTAGCATCAAAGATTGCCACCAGTGCAAATAAACACGGCGACAAATAATATACAAAACTGGCAACAGTTCAATAGAGTTCAAGAAAGGTTAGCCCTGCTCGGGAGTTGCAGCACAAGCAGCTGAGCATGCTGATGAGACTGCGCTTGTTTGACGCTTATATCCTCCTCACTCTGAAAGAGAAACAAGCAGACAGATGACAGGTTTTGCACATATAAGTATCAATGCTGATAATTCATCACATTTCTTATTGACAAATAAAGTGACACAGTTTAAAATAGCATTAACACAATATGGTATTGTTCAGGTTAAGACATGGCAGGAAATGACATTGTGAAGGAGTTGACAGCTTCACGACACCACTGGATTACAGATCAAGAACTCATAAGTAGCAATTGTTAGTGTGCTATCAATTTATCCAATTTCAGATTGGCAAATAAAGAGATGGTTTAAATAATAGTAGAATGATATGACATTGTTCATAGTTAAGACATTGCAGAATATGACATTGTACCGTAGTGGGTAGGTTCACCACACCACTGGATTACGGATCAAGAACAGAAGCATACATGCAGTGCAAAAGAAGATCACTTGCTCTGTATAGTTTAATTTACATGGTATGAAGAAGGAACTTGGTTGTACAACTGAAAACTTAAATTGAGAAGGACAAACTTTTGTTTATGAACTACATAATAAACTTTAAACATGCAATTTGATGCAAACACCAAAAATAAACAGCTGTTGCAGTCATGCCTAACCAAATATACACAACAAAGTTTGATGGCTTGAGAAGGACAAACTTACATTACTGGTGAAGACAGGCTCTATAAAGCCCTTGTCCATGCTGATGGGGGGGGGGGGGCAATTCAAGAAGTTTACCACAGAATCTTCTTCATAAGCATTGCCTTTATTCTACATTTTGTTAAGAGTAAATATAGATGTGATAATATACGAAAAAATGGAGAATATTTAAGATAATATGAAGAGTGATGCTACATAACCAAGTAGCTATAAATGTATGTGCAG
>NC_057813.1:404347995-404351942 GCF_018294505.1 Triticum aestivum | reverse complement strand
TAAATTGAGAAGGACAAACTTTTGTTTATGAACTACATAATAAACTTTAAACATGCAATTTGATGCAAACACCAAAAATAAACAGCTGTTGCAGTCATGCCTAACCAAATATACACAACAAAGTTTGATGGCTTGAGAAGGAAAAACTTACATTAGTGATGAAGACAGGCTCTATAAAGCCCTTGTCCATGCTGATGGTGGGTGGGGGGGGGGAATTCAAGAAGTTTACCACATAATCTTCTTTAGAAGCATTGCCTTTATCCTACATTTTGTTAAGAGTAAATATAGATGTGATAATATAAGAAAAAATGGAGAATATTTAAGATAAGATGAAGAGTGATGCTACATATCCAAGTAGCTATAAATGTAAGTACAACAATATAGGCAAAAGGTACAGCCAAGAGCAATGCGGAGGTAAACTTCTCCAGTACCATCGGTGTTATCCAACCTTATGGTAAGAGTAAATATAGATCTGATGTGTAGAAAATGGAGGGCAAAGGAAAATAAGCTACAAACTGATGGTACATGAACAACTAGCTGTCAATATAAGTAAACTGATAAAGGACAACAGGTACTTACAAGGAAAATGCAAAGCTAAAAAATTTCATTGGCATTGGATATATTCTACACTAATGTAACCATCCATACAGATCAGATAATTTGGAGCAAACAATTGATAAGCAAGCTATCATGCATACTACTATCACATAATGAACCAGGTATGAATGCAAGTACAGTGATACAGGACAACATGTACCAACAAGAGCAAAGCAGCGGGCAGCATATTTGTGATATCCCGTCGTCCTTTTCGAACCGGAATTCTTCTTCGAGCACATATCCTGCAAAAGAGATCCGTAAGACACATGCAGAAAAGTAGAGGTTCAAATTGTCATGTGATATCATAGACAATACCTCATCCCGGGAATGAGACCGGTGCATAACAAGATTTTTCCATTCAATGTCTTCTAAATTTAGCACTAGGGACTTCACCGGAAATTCGTTTATAGACTTTCCATCAAAGTGTGATTTCCTCAGGTAACACCGATACTGCTGCAATGCTTCCTTGGAAAGCGCAAGCAAGCTTTGCTCATCATGCCTATCTAGATTGACCCCCACCTACTCACAACAATGTAATGTAAATCACTGATGTGTTCAATCAGCAGAAAACAGGAAAATAATCACCATGAATAATAGCACTTACATGTAAGTGGGACGGGAAGATGTGAAAATGGTGTTTGTCTTCACTATAATCTTCCCATGATGGGAATATAGGCACGTAGTCCCTTACAACATTGAAAGCATTGTCTTTTAAACTGGGAATAACTGGAATGGGGTTCCAATCTGCAGGAATTGGTCGTCTCTGCAGTTGGGATAGGTCTTCAGCCGATGGACTTGCTGTACTTTTTACTAGAGTGGGATTTTTCTGTGGTACGTCTGGTGCTATGGCAACTGAAATCGACACACCTTTTGCTGGAGTGTAGGTCCTGTGTGGTGGGGCTAGTGGTGTGGCCAGTGAAGTATGGGTACAGCCTCCTAGAGTCGGTCCTATGTTTTGTGTCACTGGATGGAGAGCCAATATAAGTGGGGTGCTGTCTGATTTCTCTGGCACCACCATGTTTTTCAAGGACTTTGTTGGTGCTCCTTCAGGTTCGGCAATCAACCTCTTCCTTTTTGATGTCTGATGCACAAGAACAACATTTGAGTGAAAAAACATGGTATGATGGCAGATGGAATATATATTGATAATGGATGGGCATGGCATGTTTACATATATGATGAGTATACTCAGCAGATGGCAGTGCAACAAAGTAGAAGAAATGCAAGACACCTTATGCAAGATACGCGCAATCAATAAAACCTTAACAAATCAGAACATGCACCTTGATGGGTGAACATGACAGGCCATCTGCCTTTGACTCCTCGAGGTCAGAATAGTCATTAGGATCATATTCTGAACAAGAATCTACATGTGGGGAGCGTATGAGTTTCATTGCATCTAGAATGGCACTCAATGCCTTGGTGCCAATTTTGTAAGTCATTGTAGTGTTCCACAATATTCTTCTGATGCATAGATTCTGATATTCACTATGATTACGTATAATATCTGAGAAGCATGAAAACATAAATAGTAGTGAGATTATCTTTGTAATGCAGAGGATATTCTAATATAGGGGCGCCCTGTAAACCCTGTGTGCTATCACTGGATTCTGATGAGAGAGCCCATGTGTGCTGTAATATGGTGCGTGCATTAATATAATCTGGCACAAGTGCACAAAAAATAGGCTCCAGAAGTAAGGATAGTTGGCAGATGATAGGTTCATAATATACTGTATAGAGACTTTATTGCCAAACCATGATAACAGGAGCACACGACAACTAGGCAGATCATAGTGTCATAAAAGGGGTACACCATAACCAGTATATATAAATCGGGAAAGTGGAACTAGCTGGAAAATATGGTGTTGTATTGCCGCTACTAATTGAAAGCCTATCGATCACGTACAGGCCAGCTCTATCAGCTGTTGACTGCAGATGTCCCTGCTCCCCTTCCTGACACGGAACATACTGTACATACTAAATACAGAATAATAAAAGAGGAACATGTTAAAGAACAGAAGAGGAAGCATATTCTTGAGGTTTCGCTTCTTTGCATACAATGTTGGTTGCCCACTCATGATGAATCACAGCACCCAAAGAAATGCAATTCCATGTTGTCTCTCTATATGTGGCCACATGCATTTGGAAAATCAAGTGGGAGCATTACCTAACCAATTAAATGTGTGTCTGTTAACTAATATCGGTATCATATCACAATTCGTATTTGAAGAAGTAAGCTTTGGACTTATGATTGGTGTGTTGTTTAGCTTCAAGAGTGGACTGCTGCTAGTGCGACACAAAGCAACTACATAGATCATAGTGTACATATAACGGGAAAACCGTAAGCATCACAAGTAAAATCAGCAAAGTGGAACTTGCTGGAAAATATAGGCTACTATTGTCGGTACGACTAGAAAGGCTTCGGACACCAGCTCTCTTCAACCAAAGGTGCGGTACTGTTAATATCAGTGTAACTCTCAAAGGTGACACAGCTCCCCGCATTTCCTTGCTAATCTTATAGGATTCAAGTGGGCAGGCCACTACAATTCCTATTCCTATGTTTACAAAATCCTACGAATCAAAGAGGCCCAAAGGGTTGAAAGTGTCCATCACAACCGACCGAATAGACCTCTACACTGCAAATGTCCCTGCTCCTCTTCACTACAAGGAACATACTGTACTACTATCATACTCCCTCCATTCCAAAATATAAGTCTTTGTAGAGATTTTCACTATGGATCACATACAGATGTGTACAGATATATTTTAGAGTGTAGATTCACTCATTTTGCTCCATATGTAGTCCATGGTGGAATATATACAAAACTTGTATTTAGTAACGGAGAGAGTACTTATTAAAGAAGAACGAAAGAGGAACATGCTAAAGAAGAGCAAGCAGATTTTGGTTAATAAAATGTTCGTTGCGCAGGGCCCACACATGATGAACCAGAGCGCATTAAGAATGTACCTCCCTATTGTCTCTCTATATGTGGTGCACATGCTTTTCGAAAGTAAAGTAGGAACATTAGCTGACTAATTAAATGTTATATGTTTTAGTAATATCAGCATCATATCAGATTCGTATTTGAGCAACAAGTTTGGAATTATGAGTGCCACATTGTTTAGCTTGATGGATTCAGGAGCAGTGCTAAGCAGCTACGATGATGGTACTGAATATAAAGAAATGTCTGCATGCAAGTCGCGTGACTTTTGTCATTTGGGTCAGTCGACCATTTTAGGTGGTTGGATGAAGATCCTACGTCTCCTAACCCTTCTTCTTCCTCATCTTTGATTCTTCCCATACAGAACACCGCACGGGCCACCGGCCGAACCACCAGCCCCGACCCCCC
>NC_057813.1:404339296-404347462 GCF_018294505.1 Triticum aestivum | reverse complement strand
CCGAGGCCCCACCACCGCCAGGCCACCCCCCACAACCACCGTCCCACCCGAGCCCCTTTTTTCGCACCGGCGAGCTCTCAAAAATCGACTGACCCAATTTTGAAATTTACTCTACTGTCATTTAACTAGTGTTGAGCGTGCCATGGCGGATCTGAAGGTGCAAACTGGACAAAGGCAACTTCGCAACCAATGTTTGCTTTCAACTAACAAGTAAGTGATGGACAAGAAATCAGAGTAAAGCAGTGGCGATCTATTTTCTTGCTGCGATAAATAAATTGAGCAGATAGGAAAGAGTACCGCCTCTGGTGCGGCGCCGTGTATGCATCTGCTGAGAATTTGATGATGTCGCGGTAGCGATAGCTGTCGGCGGTGTGGAAGCAGACCTAGGAGGGTAGATGGTGGCGGTGGGGGAATATCTCGGTGCAGTGGACGAGACGGTCGTAGGAGCGGCGCCAACAAGGTGGACGACGGCGGGGATGAAGCGAGAGGACGGGATGCAAGGATCCCGGTCCGAAGCCGTGGATGAGAGAGGTCGATCTCTTGTAATGGACGACGGCATCGGGGTATCAACTCCGGCATTGTGGAGGAGGACGGCGGTGGATGGGGTGGCGGACGGAGGAGGCTGGGGTGGAGAGGGTGTTTTGGCGCCCACGGAGTACGAATGGGGAAACAGAGGGAGAGAGGAAGGGGGAACCATGTCTTCAGGGTGCGCTTGTCTCAAATGCAAGGAAATTTACAAACTTAGCCCCCATTTAAAATCTCGCATACACCGAATATTCGCGGATGGAGATTTTGGCCGACGAGAGTTTGTTTTGGCGCCTGCCGTGTATGAATCGGGGAGGGAGTCGATTTTGGACGGGGAGTGATACGTCTTCAACATATCTACTTTTCCTAATGCTTTTCCTCTTATTTTAGACTCTAATTTGGATGATTTGAATGGAACTAACCCCGGACTGACGTTGTTTTCAGCAGAACTACCATGGTGTTGTTTTTGTGTAGATATAAAAGTTCTCGGAATGGAATGCAACTTTGCAAGGATTTTTTATATCAGATAAGAGAATTTCTGGAGCCAGGAGGTACCCGAGGGGGGCACCTGGGTGGGCACAACCCACCAGCGCGCCAGCCCCCCCAAGCATGCCCTGGTAGGTGCTGCCCACCTGGTGGCCCCACTGACCCTCAAATTGACGCTATAAAATCCCATATTTCCAGAAGAAAATCAGGGAGAAAGAATTATCGTGTTTGATGAGACGGAGCCGCCACCATCTCCTGTTCTTCATTGGGAGGCCAGATCTGGAGTCCATTTGGGGATCCGGAGAGGGGGATCTTCGATCTTCGTCATCACCAACACATTTGTAACACCCACGATGCGGCTATATCTCCCACGTGTCGAAGCACGACTTAGAGGCATAACCGCATTGTGGTTTTGTCGCAAGAAGGGTCATCTTCACACAATCCCATGTAATGAACAAGAATGGGATAAAGAGTTGGCTTACAATCACCACTTCACACAATGAACATATAATTCATACATCATTCAGAATACACACATAGTCCGACTACGGACGAAACCAAAAGAAAAGAAGATAACCCAACTGCTAGATCCCCGATCGTCCCAACTGGCTCCACTACTGATCAACAAGAAACAACACATAGCAACAACTAAGATCTTCATTGAGCTCCCATCTGAGCTCGGTTGCATCACCTGCACTGGTATCATCGGGACCTGCAACTGTTGTGATAGTATCTGGTGAGTCACGAGGACTCAGCAATCTCAAAACCCGCGAGATCAAGACTATTTAAGCTTATGGGTAGGAAGTGGCAATGAGGTGGATTTGCAGCAAGCACTAAGCAAATATGGTGGCTAACATACGCAACTAAGAGCGAGAAGAGAGCAAACGGAATGGTCGTGAACTAGCAATGATCAAGAAGTGATCCTGAACTCCTATTTACGTCAAACATAACCCAAAACCGTGTTCACTTCAAAACAAAGCAGAATGAATTTAAGGTTGGCAATACATGAGTCGTCAAACTCCACCAAGATAATTGTGTCATCAGCATATTGCAAGTGGGAAACCCCCTCCGATAATAAATGGGAGACCACTGGAGAGATGTGGCCACAACGGGCCGCCCTAGTAAGCATGCACGAAAAGGCATCGGCCACAAAATTAAAAAGAACATGGGAGGCAGGATCCCCTTAGCGGAGGCCCCTTCCATTAGCGAAGAAGTTGCTAATGAACCCATTAACAGAGACGGCAGTATGACCACCCGAGACCAACTGCATGACACGATGAACATAAGCTCCGTCAAAGCCTTTTGCAAGCATGACCTGTCTGAGGAAGGTCCAGCTAACCGAGTCATAAGCTTTCTCAAAATCTAACTTAAGGATAATCGCTTTAGATCTCCGCGTATAAAGGTCGTGAACAATCTCATGCAAAGATAAGATACCATCAAGAATGAAACGACCTTTGATGAAAGCAGATTGGAAGGGGCTAATAACTCTATGCGCAACCGGCGACAGTCGATTCGCAAAACCCTTAGCCAGAAATTTGGCGAAATTATTAATCAATGCAATAGGGCGGAATTGAGAGATTAAATCGGCACCCTTATCCTTGGGGATCAGGGAGATCATATCGTAGTTCAGTTGGGCGATATCGACAGTACCAAGACAAAAACCCTGGGTGACTTTACAAACCATCTGTTTCAACTGAGGCCAGAATTTGCGAAAGAAAGGAATAGAGAAGCCGTCCGGCCCAGAAGCAGCATTAGGGTTAGATGAATTAACTACATCCCAGATTTCCTGATCAGAAAGAGGGGTCATCAAGGAGGCATTCTCCTCGGGCGAGATTTTAAATCCTATGTTCCAAAGGGAGGGGGAGATGGAGAGGCCCGATTGAGGCTTAGCCCCCAGCAACGAAGAAAAGAAGTCCATCACATGAGCCATAATAGCAGACTGATCCGAAGATCGCACACCATTAATCATCAGGCTATTGATCCCACAACGTCTTCTCCTACCATTCGCGATTGCAAAGAAATAGGCCGTGGGGGAGTCACCTTCTAGAGTCCAGTTGAGAGTACCCCGTTGGCGGCAATAAACCTCAGCTTGGTGGCGCAACTGCAATAAGGCGGCCTCAAGGTTATATCGAACCACCCATCCATCATCAGAAAGCCCAATCGAGTCGGCCGCGCGATCAAGAGACGAGACCTGATCCTCAAGGAAAGATTTGGTATGGCGATCCTCCGCCGCACGGTTACAAGACCATCCTCTAAGGAATTTACGAAGGTTGTAAGAGCACGAGTGCCAATCATCCAGAGGCCCAAAAGAGCGAGAGTTGGAGGACAGAAGGAGGGATATTTTCGAGGCCACCATCTCGATAAAACCATCAACGGACAGCCAAGAGGCATCAAATTGAAATCTAGCCGGAGGCCTAAGGCTGATAGAGCCATCGTCAAGAATTAAGGGGGTATGGTTAGATCCAACTATGCATTTGGCGCCGAGGAAGGCCCTAGGGAACATGGAATCCCACCTGGGACATATGAAGACTCTATCAAGCACATATCTAATAGGGTTAGCCTGATGGTTGGACCAGGTATAGCGGGCACCACCCCGGGGAAGCTCACGAATCGCATTGACACTGATAAAGTCGTTAGAGGCATTAGCTAGAGGCCAGGAGAAGATATTGTTACTTTTATCAGAAGGACACTGCAGAAGATTAAAGTCTCCCTCGATAACCATCGGGAGATTGCAGGATTCGATCTTCACAGATAGCTCATTAAGAAATAGAGGAGACAAAGAATGATTAGCAGGCCCATAAACGACGATAAACTCACACAGAGTATTCATAGCTTTATGACAAAGAACTGAACTAGCCCAAAAGATCCCATGATCAAATGCAACAAAATCGAAGATATCTTTATTAGAGCCTATCAAGATCCCACCAGAGTGACCCGAAGCAGGTAAAAAATTCCAATTGAATTTGTCCATGCCCACGATAGCAGAGAAGTCATTAGGGGAAAAAGCTTCCTTAAAGGTTTCAACCAACCCCACAAAGTCAATTGAACTCGAGCGGATCAAATCTTTGAGTTGGTCGCGGCGCCCCTAGCACCGAACCCTCTAATATTCCAGAATAATGCCCTCATTTATAAGATAAATTCTTGATGCGAAGACTCGACCTGCTAGGAGCCGCGCAGGATTTAACTCGTTTATTTGTGCCCCTCCTAGACAGGTTGGATTGGGGCTGGCCACAACCAGTACCCGCTTCCTCACCCTGACAACTATTGGAAGTCCCAACCTGAGAAGCAATGGCCTCTTTGGCTTTAGCTATGGCCGCCTGAGCCATCTCGTTAGCCCGTATGATAGCAAGAGTAGAACTAGGAGATCCAACAGAATCATCAACCACCACACCCATGTCCGACATAATATTTAAAAGATGATCATCTGAAAGAGAAGGTAAAACCAACCGAACCGGAGAGAAAACAAAAGAGAGGACGGGGGAAGTACCTGGGGGAGGGAGATCCTTCGCCGCAGCCCACTTCTCAGCCCGCTCCATGATAGAACCACCCTAATTCGCCACCCGCCTGCCTTTGCGAGCCGTGTGCTCTGGATTGGTACAGAAATTGCTTAGGACTTCCTAATTTGGTAGGATTTTTGGAGTTCCAGAAGTATACGTTTGATACAGATTACTACAGACTGTTCTGTTTTTGACAGATTCTGTTTTCATTGTGTTGATTGCTTATTTTGATGAATCTATGGCTAGTGAAATAGTTTATGATCCATAGATAAGTTGGAATACAATAGGTTTAATACCAATACAAATAAATAATGAGTTCATTACAGTACCTTGAAGTGGTCTTTTCTTTTCTTTCGCTAATGGAGCTTACGAGTTTTCTGTTGAGTTTTGTGTTGTGGAGTTTTCAAGTTTTGGGTAAAGATTCTATGGACTATGGAATGAGGAGTGGAAAAGAGCCTAATCTTGGGGATACCCAAGGCACCCCAAGGTAATATTCAAGGACAACCAAGAGCCTAATCTTGGGGATGCCCCGGAAGGCATCCCCTCTTTCGTCTTCGTTCATCGGTAACTTTACTTGGAGCTATATTTTTATTCACCACATGATATGTGTTTTGCTTGGAGCATCATTTTCTCTTGTTAGTATTTGCTTGTTGTTAGTTAGAATAATGTTTTGCATCTTTAGTTTCAATAAAAAGTCAAGGATAGCCTTTGCCATGCTTATTTTGCTAGTATACATATTGCTGTTTGAAAAATAGAAAGTTTACCGCTGTTGCAAAAATTCCCTAGAAAAGTCAGAGAGTGGTCTAATGTTGAATCTTTTTGCATACTGAGATCTGATAAATTTATTACAGTGGGAAGTTTAGTTCATAATTTTTGGAGTTAGGGAAGTATGATGACTCTTGCATTCTTTACAGACTGTACTGTTTTGGCAAATTGCTGTTATGGTTGCATTGTTTGCATATGTTTGCTTGTTTAATGATTCTATTTGAAGATAGGAGTATTAAATATGCAGAGGAATTTAGTATTCAATGTTGAATAATAATGGTAGTGATTTGTTACAGTAGAAAATGATAAGATTTTGCATTGGTTTATACTAACCTATCTCACGAGTTCTTGTTGAGTTTGTTGTGAATGAAGCTTTTGATAAAAAGAGAAACCATGATATGAGAGGATTTAAGGAGACACAAAAGTTCAAGATTGGGGATTCCCAAGGCACCCCAAGATAATATTCCAAGAAGTCTCAAGCATCTAAGCTTGGGGATGCCCAGTAGGCATCCCACCTTTCTTCTTCAACAACTATCGGTTAGTATCGGTTGAGCCTAAGTTTTTGCTTCTTCACATGAGTTGTGCTATCCTTGCATTGTAGTTTTCTTTAGCTTTGCTTGCTGTTTGAATATAGTATCAAGATCTGAAATTATTAAATGGGAGAGTCTTCACATAGTTGCATAATTATTCGACTACTCATTGATATTTACTTATATCTTTCGGAGTAGTTTTTGTTATTGCTCTAGTGCTTCTCTTAGATCTTTTACAGCACGGTGGTGGATTTGTTTTAAAGAAAATATTGATCTCTCATGCTTCACTTAGATTATTTTGAGATCATTAATAGCATGGTAATTTGCTTAATATTAATATACTTGGTATTTAAGATATGTGAAACTTTCTTATGAGTGTGTTGAATACTAAGAAAAGTTTGATGCTTGATAATTGTTTTGAGATATGAAGATGGTGATATTAGAGTCATGCTAGTTGGGTGATTATGAATTTAAAGAATGCTTGTGTTGAAGTTAGTAAATCCCATAGCATGCACTATGGTTAAAGTTGTGTAACAATTTTGAAACATGAAGTGTACCTGGCTTGTGCATCCTTATGAGTGGCGGTCGGGGACGAGCGATGGTCTTTTCCTACCAATCTATCCCCCTAGGAGCATGCGCGTAGTACTTGATTTTTGATGACTTCTACATTTTTGCAATAAGTATATGAGTTCTTTTGACTAATGTTGAGTCCATGGATTATACGCACTCTCATATTTCCGCCTTTGCTAGCCTCTTCGGTACCGTGCATTGCCCTTTCTCACCTTGAAAGTCGGTGCAAACTTCGTCGGTGCATCCAAACCCCGTGATACGATACGCTCTATCACACATAAACCTCCTTATATCTTCCTCAAAACAGCCACCATACCTACCTATCATGGCATTTCCATAGCCATTCTGAGATATATTGGCATGCAACTTCCATCATCATCATCATGACATACATTACTTTTGTCATATTGCCATTGCATGATCATGTAGTTGACATCATATTTGTGGCAAAGCCACCATGCATTATTTTTCATACATGTCACTCTTGATTCATTGCACCATCCCGGTACACTGCCGGAGGCATCATATAGAGTCATATCTTGTTCTAAGTTTCGAGTTGTAATCCTTATGTTGTAATCAATAGAAGTGTGATGATCATCATTGTTAGAGCATTGCCCAAAAAGAATAAAAAAGAAAAAAAGAAGAAAGGCCAAAAAAAGAAAGGCCCCAAAAAAAGGAAAAAAAGAAAAATAAAAAGGGGCAATGCTACTATCTCTTTTTCCACACTCGTGCTTCAAAGTAGCACCTTGTCCTTCATGTAGTGAGTCTCATATGTTGTGCTTCAAAGTACCACCTTGTTCTTCATGTAGTGAGTCTCATAAGTTGTCTTTTTATACTAGTGGGAATTTTTCATTATAGAACTTGGCTTGTATATTCCTATGATGGGCTTCCTCAAATGCCCTAGGTCTTCATGAGCAAGCGAGTTGGATGCACTCCCACTAGTTTTCTTTTGTTGAGCATTCATATGTCTTGTGCATCCATTGCATGGCAATCACTACTCCTCATGTTGACATCAATTAATGAGCATCTCCATAGCCCGTTGATTATCCTCGTATATGTGAGACTTTCTCCTTTTTTGTCTTCTCCACACAATCCCCATCATCATATTCTATTCCACCCATAGTGCTATATCCATGGCTCACACTCATGTATTGCGTGAAGGTTGAATTTTTTTGAGATTATTTAAGTATGAAACAATTGCTTGGCTTGTCATCAGGGGTATAGAAGTTGGGAACATCTTTGTGTGACGAAAATGAAGCATAGCCTAACTATATGATTTTGTAGGGATGAACTTTCTTATTCCATGTTATTTTGAGAAGACATGATTGCTTTATTAGTATGCTTGAAGTATTATTATTTTTATGTCAATATGAACTTTTGTCTTGAATCTTTCAGATCTGAATATTCATATCACAATTAAGAGGATTTACATTGAAATTATGCCAAGTAGCACTCCGCATCAAAAATTCTTTTTTATCATTTACCTACTCGAGGACGAGTAGGAATTAAGCTTGGGGATGCTTGATACGTCTCCAACGTATCTATAATTTTTGATTGCTCCATGCTATATTATCTACTGTTTTGGGCAATATTGGGCTTTATTATCCACTTTTATATTATTTTTGGGACTAACCTATTAACTGGAGGCCCAACCCAGATTTGCTGTTTTATGCATATTTCAGTATTTCGAGGAAAAGGAATATCAGGCGGAGTCAAAACGGAACGAAATCAACTGGAGAAGTTACTTTTGGAAGGAAAGCAACCTAGGGAACTTGGAGTGCACGTCAGGGGAG